>NC_037684.1:36197569-36443018 GCF_003255815.1 Theropithecus gelada | reverse complement strand
TATGTAATTTAAAAAAAAAAAAAAAAAAAAAAAAAAAAAGAAAATCAGGCCCGTCCTGAACATCTCAGTACTTTCATCTGGTGCTAGTCTTTCACAGCCCCCTTCGTTTCCCTGCTGTCCTTTCCCCACCCTCCCTTCCGCCTGCCTTCCTCCGGGCCCTCCCTCAAGACACAATTCTTTGCCTTGTGCCTGCAATGGACTCCAGCCCTGGTGCTCAAGGCAGCTTGGCCAGGCTCAGGCAACTCCGTTCCAGGAGAGCCATGTGGTATGGCTGGCGGCTCCTCGCCCCTGCGGCCTCACAGGGCTGCCCGCTGGGCCAGGCCAGCTCTGCCAGCACGCCTTCGAGGAGGCCATCTCTGGTGCGACAAGAAGAGGTTGAGAGAATGCTGTTCTCTGGAGATCAGCCGTATTCTCCCATTCATTCAAGGATCCAGGTGGCCAGAGCGGGGCGGGTTAACCCTGGAAGTGAAGACTGGGCCCAGCGCCTGGCATACAGTGCTTATTGCCCAGGCCCGCCAGGATAGGCTTGGGGGCATCTGCCACCCAGCAAAGAGCCTGGTATGTAGAGGAGGTGCTTGATGTATTGAAATGAAATGAGCAGAAAGGAAGGAGACTGCCACCAGGGCTGTCCTGAGGCAGAGGGCCAGTGGCCAGTGCCCAGAGCCTGCTTCCTGCCTCTTCAGAGAGGTACAGGAGCGTCCCTTAGTCATCTCTGGGCAGGCTTAGAACGAGGTTTAGGGGTAGCCTCCAGGCACCCATGATGCTGTCTGAAATGCTTGTAGGTGGGTGCAGGGCCCTCAGGAGACTCGTCACCTGAGGAAGGCAGAGAGACGTGAGGACAGCAGGCACCAGCCACTGACGAGGGCAGCTCTGGCCACTTGGGTCCTCAGTCCCTCCGCTGCTCCCTCCCACCCGTCAAGCTAGTGACCCTGACCTCACCCCTCGACCTTTCTTCTCTCCCAAGGTTAGAGTCACTAGGGTCTGGGGGGGCCTCTCCCCCAATGTTTCTTGTGGTGTTGTGTCTGGAGTTGGTTCCTTCCAGTGGGTTCGTGGTGTCACTGACCTCAAGAATGAAGCCACAGACCTTCATGGTGAGTGTTACAACTCTTTTTTTTTACTTTTTCTTTTCTTTTTTTTTTTTTTTGAGATGGAGTCTGACTTTGTCACCCAGGCTGGAGTGCAGTGGCGTGATCTCAGCTCACCGCAAGCTCCATGTTTGCCAGGATGGTCTTGATCTCCTGACCTGGTGATCCACCTGTCTCGGCCTCCCAAAGTGCTGGGATTACAGGCGTGAGCCACCACGCCCAGCCTAGTGTTACAGCTCTTAAAGGTGGCACAGACCCAAAGAGTGAGGAGCAGCAGCAAGATTTATTGTGAAGAGTGAAAGAACAAAGCTTCTACAGAGTGGAAGAGGACCTGACTGGGTTGCCACAGGTGGTTGGGTGTGTGTGTGGGCAGGGGAGACATAACTTTTATTCCCTTATTTGTCCCCGCCCATGTCCTGCTGCTTGGTCCACTTAACAGAGTGCTGATTGGTCCATTTTAGAAACCTCTAACCAGCTACAGAGTGCTGACTGGTGCGTTTTTACAGAGCACTGATTCGTGCAGTTTACAAACCTCTAGCTAGCTACAGAGCACCAACTGGTACGTTTTTACAGAGTGCTGATTGGAGTATTTTACAAACCTCTTGAAAGAAAAGTTCTCCAAGTCCCTGCTTCACCCAGGAAGTTCAGCTGGCTTCACCTCTTACTGTGGCCAGTGGCAGGGCACTTAACTCACAAAGGGAGCTGTTCGGGCTGCAGGGTTAAACAGCGACTCACTCCAGGGTGAACCTCCCACAGGACTGGGGCTCCCTCCCCTGAGTGACTAGGCCCCCTCCATGGGTCCTGCCGCTACTGGCAGAGAGGATTGCTGGAGGGGGTCCCCTGGGCTCCACCGTAGTCCTGGACTCAGGCCAGCAGCTCATGGGCTCTCCCTAGGGCTCCTGTCTCAGGAAAGGGCACCCCATTAACCCTGCAGTCCAGGCAGGAAGCTTGGAGTGCTTCTTGACTCCCACTGCCTTTCCCCAGGCAGATCCCATCCCCAGCAAGGGCATCCGCCATCCCTTCAGTAAAATCTGTCATTCGTTTGCTTTCACAAAGAAACACTGGAAAGACAGGAAACTGACAGGGAAGGAGGGTACAGGCTGGAGGGAGATAGGCAGGGGCGGGACTTGCTCAACATCTATCTTGGAATATCATTTAGGTTTGAACTGCGTGACTGCCATTCATTGTCCATTCATAAAAGTGGAAACTTATTTTAAATATGAACAGGGCAACACACACACACACACACACACACACACACACAGAATCTGACCACTGCTGCAGTCCTGATCCCAACAAACCACCGTCTTGTTGTGCCTGATTTATTACAAGAGCTTCCGCACCAGCCTTCCTGCTTTCACTCCCCCATTTCCCATCCATTGTCTGTTTCTCATCTCCTAGCCAGAATGATCTTGTTAAAAGGTCAGCTGGATTAGCCATTCCCACTGACTTCCCACTATCCTGAAAATAATGCTATATTCTACCACTGCCTTCAAGGCCTTGGACAATCCTGTCCTGCCTCTGACTCCTCTCAGCCCCAGCCCATCTCGCCTCCTTGCTGGTCCCCTAAAGCACCAGGGACACCCCTCTAGCCCTGGCCCAGATTTTTTTTGTTTTTGTTTTTGAGACGGAGTCTTGCTCTGTCGCCCAGGCTGGAGTGGAGTGGCATGATCTTGGCTCACTGCAAGCTCCGCCTACTGGGTTCACACCATTCTCCTGCCTCAACCTCCTGAGTAGCTGGGACTACAGGCTCCCGCCACCACGCCCGGCTAATTTTTTTGTATTTTTAGTAGAGACGGGGTTTCATCGTGTTAGCCAGGATGGTCTCGATCTCCTGACTTCGTGATCCGCGCGCCTCAGCCTCCCAAAGTGCTGGGATTACAGGCATGAACCACCGCGCCCAGTCTGGCCCAGATATTTTTATTGCTCACTGCCCCACCTCCTTCAGGCTGCGGTCAATCACAGTCCCTCTAATGAGACTCTCCCCAGCCACACAGGCCACACCAGCAGCTTCCCCCTGGTTCAGCCCGACTGGCGTTGGTTAACCTTCCTTCGTTGGCATCTGCAGCTCAAATACCAGCTGAATGAACCAGCAGATGAGTAAAGGTCCTGCTGTCGATTCTGCCTCCTGTGGTTTCAGAGCCCAGGCTCCCTAAGGACACATGTGAACTTTCAGGCCGTTAGAGAGCAGTTGTGATGGCTGCCTTGTAAGGACAGTGATGTGGAGCCCCCACCCAGGGCCGGCCTGGAGACATCAAGTGTCCGCAGCCTAGAAACGTCAGTAACGCCTAGCGCTTACAGAGTCCAGAGACACTGTTCTAAGTGCTCTGCACAGATGATCTCCCTTGATCCTCACATATCCTTAAAACAACCCTAGGAGGTGGGTCCGGTTCTCCCCACTGTGCACATGTTGAGAGGTGTGCTAAGTTGCCCAAGCTTGCAGGGCTGGCTGCTCAGCAGCAGATGGCCTGGCTCCTGAGTTCTCACCCACATTCGAGCCCCCAGGAACAGAGAGAGGGAGGCGCAGGCCCAGAGGGGTGAGCTCCTGAAGATCGGCGGGGGTGGGGTGGGGTGGGGGGGCAGTGAGAGTGTCCCCTAAAGGCTCAGAGACAGAAGCAAAATGGCCAGCTGCAGAAAACACCTGTGGTACAAGCTCCAAAACGACAGTTATCTCTGAAGGGACGGACGTAAAGAAGCAGGCTCACCACAGGACAAGGCAGAACCTTCTCTTTCAAGCCTCTTAAAGGTGTTTTATTTGTTTGCTTTTCTTTTTCCCTTTTAAAAACAATAATGGCACATTGAAAAAATCAACTACAGAGAAAGGGCCATGTCTTTGAGTCCATGTTCACATTGTCCCACGCTGTCACACCAGGATGGGCCGCACACTTCGTCCTGGCTGGGACTGTGGCCTCTTGGAAGGGTACTGGGCCACTCCAGGGCTCGGCTGCTGCTCCTCCTGGATCCACTAGAGGGTGGGAACTCCGGGCCCTCCCAGACTCCTGCTCCTCTGGGACCCCAGGACTCTGGCAACCCCTTCCCTTGCTCCAAACCAGAGCCAGGAGCTGGAGATGTTAGGGAACTTATTTTGGTCCCCACAGGGGACTCTTCCTGGGCAGAGCCCTCCCCCGCCCTGCAGGAGATGACACCCCAGCCCAGCCCAGCTCCCACCCTGGGAGGTTGGGGTGTCTCTCCCCAGTCTCGTCTCCAGCCCAGCAGACACCACACCTGTGCCCTGGTTCTCAGGCCCGACCCACCTAGGCCCCTCCTGCCAGGCCCCATAGCCACCCCGGCAGGAACAGGAGTGACGGATGCTCAGCCCCTTCAGCTGACCCTCACCAGGAACAAGAGGGCTCCCCAATCCCCAGGGCCCGGCTCAGAAGGAAGGGGTAGGGGAGGAGTGAGAGGGAGCAGGGTGAGGCGCACAGAGCTGAGACTGCCAGGTGGGAAGAGAGATGCAACAGATCTGCCCAAGGGGACAGGGGAGGCTCCTCAGGCTCTGCAAAGAAGGGGGTCCTGGGGCGCCTATCAACAGGCCTGGGCCGGGGGCTCTGGGGAGAAAGAGGCTCTCGTTCCCCCTCCCATCCTACCTCTGGTTACTGTGGGGGCACAGGCCCAGGTGACAAGACCTCAGGCCCCCCCAGAAAGGGAAATGCCACGCTGCACTCAGCTGGGTCTCAGCCCAGCCCTCGTGGGAGGGTGGCACCCCACCAGTCCAGGCCCTGCCCAGCTCGGGTTCCCAACAGCGACTCCCAAGGGCACCCTTCCATAGGCCAACTGGACAGGCAGCTGGTGGGGGGCCAGACTGACCTAGGGCCCCAGCTCCCCAGCTCCTCCCACCCTGGCCCTGCCCACGCGCCTGGCTCTATTCTTGCTGCTCATTCATTTCCATGTCTGACACCAGGATGTTCTTCTCAGTGGCCTCAGTGGGGCTGGAGCTGCTGCGGCTGTAGCGGGCGCCCTCAAAGGTCCCGCGCTCGATGCTCTGGCGCCTCCGGTAAAGGATGAGGGCCGCAGTCAGCAAGGCCAGGAGCAGCAGCACCGCCATCAGCACCACCACCAGGGCTGCTGGGTTCTCTGGAAGCGCTGCCAAGGCGAGTGAGTGTGAAAGGTCAGGTGGGCGTTAGGCCCGGCAGCGCTTCCTGCCTGCCCACCCGGGGGTATTGCCTTTCACTCACCTGATGGGGAGAAGCTGCTCTGCTCAGCTGTGGGCAAGAGGAGGGGGCCAGTTAAGAACAGCAGTGATCACGGTAATAATCACTTAAGTAAACATAGAAAGCACATAGGCCTGGGCCGGGAGGTCTAGGGAGAAAGAGGCTCTAGTTCTCCCTCCCATCCTACCTCTGGTTACTGTGGGGGCACAGGCCCAAGTGACAGGACTTCAGGTTCCCCCAGAAAGCAAAAACGCCACGCTGTACTCAGCTGGGTCTCAGCCCAGCCCTCATGGGAGGCCTGGATGTCAGCCCCTTCCCTAACTCACCTCATCTTCACTAGCACTCTAGGAGGTCAGGACTTTTTTCTTTTCTTTTTTTTTTTTTTTTTTGAGACAGGTCTCGCTCTGTTGCCCAGGCTGGAGTGCAGTGGTGCGATCTCGGCTCACTGCAGCCTTCGCCTCCAGGGTTCAAGCAATTCACATGCCTCAGCTTCCCAAGTAGCTGGGACTACAGGCATGTGCTACCACGCCCGGCTAATTTTTATACTTTTTGGTAGAGACGGGGTTTCATCATGTTGACCAGGCTGGTCTTGAACTCCTTGACCTCAAGTGACCCGCCCACCTCAGCCTCCCAAAGTGCTGGGATTACAGGCGTGAGCCACCGCACCAGTCTGGGACTACTATTCTTCCCATTTTACATACGAGGAAACTGAGGCCACAGATTCTGCCCACGGTCACGCCATTGATAAGTGACATGGCCAGGACTTGAACTCCGTCCATGCCCTTGACCATTACAAAGTGACAGGGGGTTGCTGACCCCCCGAGCCTTGTGGTCTAGTTTGGATGACAAGCTTCAGGTCCAGTCCGTCCCACAGACTAATTTATCCTGAGGGGTCCCAGCTGCCCCCAGTCTGGTCTGTTCAGGCCTTCCCATCGGCTGTGTCCCCTGCAGATTGTGTAGCAGCCCCCAGCCCCAGCCCAGGACCCTCGGCACGGGGCGGAAGGAGGCTGAGCGTGGGTCTGCCCGGCACTCACCACGAGGAAGCTTGCAGACGACGCCCATGGTGACGTTGGTGCAAGCGCCGGGGCGCCACAGCCCGCTGTTGCTCTGGATCCAGTAGCAGCTGTTGTGGCTCAGCATGCTGGGGCCTAAGCCGGGGGGCCCCCAGTTGGAGTAGTTCACAGCTGTGTTGTCCTGCCAGACCAGGGTGCCTCCTGCGGGAAAGAAGGCGCTGAGGGAGCAGGGACAAGGTGGGGCAGGAGTAGGTGGAGGAGAGCAGGCCTGTTCTAGAACCAACTCCCCCTCCCCTGACAAGCCCCAGGGCAAGGCTCAGGGCAGAGTGGAGGGCAGCCCCCTATAGCCTGAGGCCTGATCTCCCCACCCCACGCACAGGGCACCCACCTTTAGGGTTGAAGTTCATGCCCAGCCAGGCGCCCCGACTCTGGCCCTCATAGCTCTGCAGGTGCTCCCAGACAAACACGTTCTCCATCTCATCCAGAATAGACAGGACTGCCCCGCCCGCTGGAGGCAAGGAAGGCCCACATCAGGGCGGAGCGGTCTCCGGGGCACAGAGCACCCCCCAGGGCTGCCCCAGCCCTCTTCTCTGCAGCCTGAGTGGAAGATGGTGTGGAGTCTGTGGATTCATGCGTGCGTGTGCACGTGTGCGAGTGCGTGGGGGGCAGCATACGCACATAGTGTCATGTATGGTCTCTGCATGTGAGAACACGAGGGCGTCTTCTGCAAGTGCTGATGGGGAGAAAGCAGCGTGGGGATGTACTCATGGATCTGAGTGCCCACGAGAGGAGGTGCCACTGCCTGCCACGTGTGGGCTCTGGCCTGGTCACCCACCTCTCTGGCAGCGCTGTCGCGCCTCCTTGTGGCCCAGCAGCAGCTCCATGTGGAAGGAGTAGCAGTGCTCCCGGAAGGGGATCCACGCGGAGTCTGCCAGCCCCTGGGGACAGCTGCCATGGTAGCTTATTCTTCGGGGAGGAGGGGGCCCTGTGGGGGTACAGGATTAGGAAGTGGCCCAGCACCCTCCCCGGGGCCACCAACACCTTGCCCACACCCCGCCCTGCCAGGTGTTAGCAGCACTCACCACTGCTAACCCCGCACACAGCCCCCTGCAGCTTGGTGTCACAGCTGGTGGTGTGCCACGCCCCGTCCACATCCACGTAGGTACAGCCCCCCGGCTGCTGGGGCTCCCCGTCCTGCCAGCCCACATAGTTCAGCGGCTCCTCTGAGACCCAGGAGTACCGCCGAGAGCCCTGGGCATGGGGGGCCATGGGGTGGGAGGAAGGGAAGAGTCAGAATGGGATGCGGATAAGGCGGGGGGCAGGAAGGGGCAGGGAGGGGAACCCGGGCAAGGCTGGGGCCCAGGGCAAGAGTGTCAGGAGCCCACCTCCTCGCCAGCCAGCCCGATCCAGAGTGGTGTGCGCAGCCCTCGGGCAGCCTGCGTGAGGAAGGCCTGGGTGTAGGGGTCAGGCACGTAGGCCAGGCTGGCATTGCGGCTCTCGCACAGCAGGAGGGCATCGTGCCAGCGCAGCGGCTTCTGAAGCAGCCGGAAGGTGCCGTTGAGGTAGGAGAGCTCAGTGCCCGGGGCGGGGGGCAGCGCTGCTGGGGACGGGCTCAGGGAGGGGTCTACAGGGAAGGGGTCAGGATTCAGGCTGAGCTCTGCTTCCCTCACCCCATTCCCAGGCACAAGGCCAGGAGAAGGCTGGACACCAGGCAAAGACCAGGTCTCCACCAGGCTCAGCGCTTGGCCCAGACCAAGGCTCAGTAGGTGTCAGCCCCGTTATTATTAATAATACTTGTTTGCTATCAAATGGACAGGGAGGCAAGGGCCTTGACCTCCTCCTACCCAAGGAACCCGGGGCGGAGGCCACCTACGCATGGAGCTAGAGGTGTCTTGGACCTGCAACGTCAAGGTCCTTGACGCCACACATGCCAGCACTTCATGCAGCCCAGCATCTAGCTCTCCCCCCGACCCAACAAGCCCTCCATACCCCCAAATCTTCCTCCTGAGACCCGTGGGTGCTACTGCCTTTCCATCGTATTGGCACCTTGCCTTCTGCCCATCTGCTTCCAAAGCAGAGCCCCGCTCTGCCAGGGACCATGATTCCTTCCTCCTGGCATGGCCCCAGCATCCAGCCCAGTGCCAGGGCCCCGCTGGGGTTTCCCAGGTAACTGGTGACACATACCCGTGCCCTTCTGGCAGATGAACCCATGGGTCTCCTCCGTGCAGCTCCGATCATCCCAGCGGCCAGTGAAGTGGGCTGAGGGACTGTGCAGGACCACTGCGCAGCTGGTCTGAGGGGAGGGAGCTGCTCAGGGGAGCCCCAGCAGCTGCCCCCCTGTGCTACTGCCCCCAAAAGGCTGCAGTGTGAGCAAAGAGGCTGGAAGAAGGGAGACCCCAGGGCAAGGGGAGACACTGGGGCAAAGGCAGCCCCACAGGCTTAGGGCAGCGGGGTGCGAAGGGGAACACGGAGGGCATCCTCACCGGTTTGTTGCCGCTGGGAGCAGGGCTAGGGCCAGAGGGCTCCCCAGGTGCCCAGTTGGCATACATCAGAGGCTCCTGCTCCACCCACTGGAAGTCCCTCTGCGAGGCGTGGAGGCCAATCCAAAGGTCAAAGGTCACATTGGGCAGGCTGGCTGTGATGAATGCTACAGTCCCCAGAAGACAGTTGTGAGTGACTCTGCTATAGCTATTTGTGGGGACAGTGTCAGAGGATACTGGGGGCTCCCCATAGGCTGGCCCTACCTTGCTCTAAGGGGTTTGTGATGGTGACCAGCTGGGCCTCTTGCTGTTCACAGGAGAACTGTGCCTCTGACCACTTCACTCGGCTCTGGGGGTCCTGGCCCTGGACCTGGAAACACTGTGGGGCAGAGGTGGGGATGTAATGGCCAGCCCCACCCTCCCATCCACAAACCCAGAAAGGCCACTGTGTGCCCCTCAGCAGCAGGTCCTGGGGGGTCTTCGAGGGCCGGGAGAGAACAGTATCTGAGAACCAGGACAGCTGGCTCTCCTTGGAGCAGCCTCCAGCACCCTCCCAGCTTGGCACTGCAGATTCACACACACCTGCCCACACTCCAGGGGATCTTTAAATGGGAAGATTTATTTGGGCCATCAAAGGCTATGACAACAGTGCCTGGGCCAAGCACTGAGAAGACGGGGACAAGGATTTGTCTTGCTTTCTGCTAAACATCCTTCCGAGTGTTGTCTGACATCCATTGTCTTGCCCTTTGAACTTACATGATCATCTCTAGGATACTTTTTTTTTTTTCTGAGACGGAGTCTTGCTCTGTCGCCCAGGCTGGAGTGCAGTGGCGCCATCTCTGCTCACTGCAAGCTCCGCCTCCTGGGTTCATGCCATTCTCCTGCCTCAGTCTCCCAAGTAACTGGGACTACAGGCGCCTGCCACCACACTCGGCTAGTTTTTTGTATTTTTAGTAGAGATGGGCTTTCACGGTGTTAGCCAGGGTTGGTCTCGATCTCCTGACCTCGTGATCCGCCCACCTCGGCCTCCCAAAGTGCTGGGATTATGGGCGTGAGCCACCATGCCTGGCTCTAGGACACTTTTATCTTTATTGTTGAATGATCTATTAGCGGCAGCTTCTAACTCTGTAATTTTACATTTCTTTTTTCCCACTTTCATTAGCTCCATAAGGTTTCAAAACAAACAAAAAAAAACCCTAGGTAGGAAATCTTTCACCAAGTGAAGACTCTTTCTTAGAAAATGAATGATATCTGATGATTTCGCCATGTTGCCCTGGTTGGTCTCGAACTCCTGACCTCAGGTGATCCACCCGCCTCAGCCTCCCAAAGTGCTGGGATTACAGGCATGAGCCACCGTGCCTGGCCGTGTAATGTTCTTTTGAATATTCTGAGGAGGGCAGGAGATCCATGACACTAAGAGGCTAGCTGCCTTCCTCAGTACGACAAGGATTTTTGGATTATATTATTCAGTGTTAACTAATCTAATCTTCACAATTTAAGTGTTCTTAAAATGTCCTACAAAGAAGCCATGGCTTGAGATTAACACCTATGACCCTGGCACATAACAAGGAAAATGACAACCTTCTCTTCCTGGTATAAACTCTTTGTCAAACACTAGGCAAAAACAATGAAGGACTTATCAGTCCTAATAAATCAGTCTGTGCATGAAGAAATAACCACTGTGCGGAAGAAACTCACACTGTGGAGGGAGTGTTTTGAAAACATGCTTAGAAATGCATCCATAGTGACTAATTTTAGTGCCCCAAGCTTTCCTACCTGCACACTCAAAACACTTGGAAAAATAATTTTCTAGATGGGGTCTTGCTACATTGCCCAGGCTGGTCTCGAACTCCTGGCTTCAAGTGATCCTCCCAGTGCTCAGCCTCCCAGCCTACTAGCCAATTTTGAAACGAAAATGTTTGTTTAATTGGTAGAAGGACTAAAAATGAGGAGAATTATTTAGCAAGTCCGGCCAATGATGGATGAACTTTTTTCACTTCAATCTATTTGTCTTTGCGAGGCATCTTTAACCTATAGCAACCATGAAATGCATGTTTTGAAATAACTTGGATTTCCAACACGTTAGACCTGTGAGTCATGAGTCATAAAGTGTCAGACTAAGATTTTCTAAAAGCATGAAGTATATGCAATCACATTGCTCTTATTAAAATTATTTAAACAATAATTTTTTTGTTGAACAACCTTCGACTTTCATGAACTACGCAAAATATGGAACCCTTCAGGAATTTGCATAGCATCCTTGTGCAGGGCCGTGCTAATCTTTCCTGTACTGTTCCACTTTTCATACATGTGCTGCCAAAATGGGCATATTAAATAATAATTATTATAATTGATCTTTTTTTTTTTTTTTGAGAAAGGGTCTCACTCCATTGCCCAGGCTGGTATACAGTGGCACGATCATGGCTCATTGCAGCTTCTACCTCCCTGGTTCGGGGGATCCTCCCACCTCCCACCTCCTGGGTAGCTGGGACTACAGGTGCACACCATCACACCTGGTTAATTTTTCTATTTTTTGTAGAGACGGGGTCTCTCCATGTTGCCCAGACTGGTCTGAACTGTTGGGCTCAAGTCATCCTCCTGCCTCAGCCTCTCAAATTGCTGGGATTACAGGTGTGAGCGACCTCTCCCAGCCAATTAATCGCTTTTGAGTAAGCATTTAAAAAATGTTTTCATACCACTAGTAAAAAAAAAAAAAAAAAAAAAAGTTTTTTTGTTGTTTTTTTTGGGGGGGTTTTTTTGAGACAGAGTTTCACTTTTGTTGCCCAGGCTGGAGTGCAATGGCACGATCTTAACTCACCACAACTTCCACCTCCCGGGTTCAAGCGATTCTCCTGCCTCAGCCTCCAAGTAGCTGGGATTACAGGCATGCACCACCACACCCAGCTAATTTTGTATTTTTAGTAGAGATAGGGTTTCTCCATGTTGGTCAGGCTGGCATTGAACTCCTGACCTCAGGCGATTCACCCGCCTCGGCCTTCCAAAGTGTTGGGATTACAGGCGTGACCCACCACGCCCAGCCAAAAAGATGTTTTAAACTTAAAAATATTTTAGGCCGGGCGCAGTGGCTCAAGCCTGTAATCCCAGCACTTTGGGAGGCCGAGACGGGCGGATCACGAGGTCAGGAGATTGAGACCATCCTGGCTAACACGGTGAAACCCCGTTTCTACTTAAAAATACAAAAAAAACTAGCCGGGCGAGGTGGCGGGCGCCTGTAGTTCCAGCTACTCGGGAGGCTGAGGCAGGAGAATGGCGTAAACCCGGGAGGCGGAGCTTGCAGTGAGCTGAGATCCAGCCACTGCACTCCAACCTGGGTGGCAGAGTGAGACTCCGTCTCAAAAAAAAAAAAAAAAAGTATTTTAAAATCTTTAGCTAATGTTTTATACTCTTTTGTTCTTATACATATTTTACTATATATAATCTTAGTCATATTAGTATGGAAGTAGGTTTTATTTACACACACATATTATACATATATAAGTTAAATGCACACACATATAGTTTGGTTATGTAAGCTCAATATTTTGTTTTACTAGTACGAGTTCATTATCAAAATCTTTGGCAATCAGGCCGGGCGCAGTGGCTTACATCTGTAATCCCAGCACTTTGGGAGGCTGAGGCAGGTGATCACCTGAGTTCAGGGATTCGAGACTAGCCTGGCCAATATTGTGAAACCCCGTCTCTACTAAAAATATAAAAATTAGCCAGGCGTGGTGGCAGGTACCTGTAATCCCAGCTACTCGGGAGGCTGAAGCAGGAGAACTGCTTGAACCCGGGAGGCGGAGGTTGCAGTGAGCCGAGATCGCACCACTGCACTCCAGCCTGGGTGACAAGAGCAAAACTGCTTCCCAAAAAAAAAAAAAAAATCTTTGGCAATCACTGATCTAGAAAACTCACCAAAGTATTTGGACAACCTTGCTTCCCAGAGGATTGGAAGGTGCTACTACACTGAGTCATTTTCCAAGGAGCCTGGCCCTGGTACTGGGGCCAGATGAAAGAGAAGTTGGTGGGTACAGGCAAGAGGCCATGAGTCTGGTGCTGCCAAAAGGCCAGGACTCCTGAGGCTCAGCCTTTCCCTGTTCACATCCTCTCCCCTGACTCCCTTGGGTGCCCCCTTGCCACCTCCTACCTTGTTGAGGAACTGGATCCAGCCAGAGGGGCAGCCCCCCAGGGCTGTAGTTGGCAGGTCTGGGGGCTGCGTTTCTTTGGTGACGTTGCTGCGCTTGCAGATGTAGGGCAAGGCTGTCAGGCACCTCTGGTCCCCCCAGTCCTCTGTGGAAAGGGGAGGGGAGGGCAGTCACTCCCAGGGCAGAGCAGGGCAGGGCATGGCTGGCAGCACACTCAGCCCCATGCCCTGAGAGGAGGCTGGGCAGAGGCTCAGGGCCTGCGTCCAGCTCCGAACTCAAGTCTTCTGGACCATGGAGACAGGCACACCCCTCCTGGGTCCAGCCTTTATTGGGTTGTGGGAACACAGAGAATGAGACTAATGACTTCTGCCCAGGCTCTCCCAACATCAACCCTCTGCACAGCTGACTGCGCACTCTGCCCCCACCTTGCCCTCACCTCGGCTGGCTGTCATGTACACGCACTTCTTGTCCTTGCCGACAGGCCGAGGTTTGCCTGGTGCCCAGGAGATGAAGTTTATAATGGAACCATCTGTCCATCTGCAATGGCATGGAGCAGAGGTAACTCCAGCACCGGCCCGGGCTGGGCCTCCACTGGATGCAGCAATGAAGGCCGCAGGAATGGGGGCAGGGAAGGGCCCAGGTTCTGGGGTTTAGTGGCTGTAGGCTGAGGAGTGGGGCTACTGAGCTCAGGGCAGTCAGAGACCCAAGGACCTGGTGCCTCCAGATAAGGCCCCAGCTGTCCCTGGACACTTGCTGCTCCAGAAAAGAAGCCTGAGGACTCCAGGGCAGGAAGCCCAAGGGCAAAGACAAGCTCAAATTCTGATTCCCAGGTGCTCCTGGTCCTTCCTGCCTCAAGCCCTGCAATGCATGATAAGTAGGCACCAAATACAAAGAGGCCCCTGGATCATGCGTTCTGCCCACTTCCCGAGAGGGCCTTAGTCATGATGAATGACCCCAGACGTAATAGGAGCTGCCATTATTTAGTAACTGACGTGCTGGATGCTGCATAGAACTTCACATATGTTATTTCTAATCTTCACAAAAATCTTACCAGGCAGGCCTCATATTCCCATTTTCAGATAAGAAAACCAAGCCAGGAAAGGTTCAGTCGCTTGCTCAAGGCCACACAGCCAGCAAGGGGCAGGGCTGGATTCAAATGCAAGTCTGTCTCTGTGCTGTGTGTGTGGACAGCCAGCCCCCTCCACATCTGCTGCCTGCCTGGGTTCCTACCTGAAGCGCCCATCGCTCTCAGAGGTGTGCAGGCCGATCCACCAGTGCTGCTCCTGGGCCCGGGAGAACTGGAGAAGCCAGGCGGGCAAGTGTGGGTAGGCAGCCGCCTGTCCTCATCCCGGGCCTGCCCTCCCCCAGCCCGCAGCCCCCTGCTCCATCCAATGCTCACCTTCTGCAGGTTATGGCCCAGGAACTCTAGCTCCGCCTGGCTGTGTACGGAGGTCAGCTCAGCCTGGAACCACGTGCAGATGCGCTGCGCCTGCGCCCACGTGGAGTGGTGCTCAAAGAACTTGTACTCCGCCTCCTGGAAGCGCAGCCATTCCCGTCGGCCTGCAGGAGCAGCGCGGGCGTGGGAGCGGCGGCCAGGCTGAGGCTGCACGCCAGGCCCGGGAGGCTGCACGCCAGGCCGGGGCAGAGCCAGGTGGCAGCAGGCAAGCCTGCAGGCACACCGGACCCAGGCAGGCACCGTGCCAGGCCCCAAGCTTGCCTCGCCTCCCAGACGGAAGCAAACAGGGCTGCGGCTGCCTCCATCCAAGCCGACCCAGTCCCCCTTCTCTCGACCAGAACTCCTCATCCTCTCCGTTTCATTCAGGCCTGCCGGGCCTCACCCCAGAGTTGACACCCCCCCGCCACGCGATGGGTAGTGGGATGGGCTGGGGGGGCCTCACCTTGAGGGCTGTCGTCGGGCTCCCGCACGTCTGTACCTAGGGGACAAGGACAAAGACACTGTGGAAAGGAGACCCTCCTTCTAATTCCTGGCCCAGCCACCCTTCGCTCCATCCCGCGTCCCCCAGCGCCACCCCAGCCAACCTCTGGGAATCTTGCAGATCCAGTCCAGCTGTGTGTCGCACTGCATGGCCACCCACTGTAGGGAGGCCAGGTCCAGCACTGCGCAGCCCCGGATGTCGTCGTCGTCGTGCCGGCTCCGGTCAAAATTGTGGTAAGAGAACTGCAGGAGGCGGGTGGAGGGAAGAGAAATGTGAGGCGCAAGGTGCAGGCCGCCCCCATGCCCAGAACAGGTGAACAAGAGGCCTGGCCTGAGCTGGGATTTCTCCCCGGGTCTGGGTGCCCACTCTCGGACCTGCTTTCCTGAAGCTGGCTCCGCCCAGGGGCCTGGCCCTCAGGAAAACCCGCCCACCTCCAGGCCCTGCCCCAAACAGGCCCCGCCCACCAATCCCCTCCCACCTCACTGTCCCAGTTACCCCAGGCCCCCTCACCCCTAGGCCATCGCTCCAGCGCCAACTCTGACCCCCTCTGGGATCCCGACGGTTCAGGCCGATCCAGAACCAGTGCTGCTCGTGGATCTCGGGTTCTGATTCACTTCAGCACAACCCAGGAGTGGGGACGGAAGAGATGGGAAGTGAGAGGGGCAGGGACTCGAATGTGCCTCCTGTCCCTTGCAGCTGTGACCGGGGCAGCCCCCAGGGCCTGGGGCCTCTCCATCTGGGCTTCACATTGACCCCCATCGATACACCGTTGAGGCCACTTCGATAAAGTTCTCCCCACAGACAGAGCGGGAGAGAGTTGCACTAAGCTGTCCACTCAGAGGGCAGTGGCCCCTCCCCTTCGTTTGGGTTCCTTTTGGGTGAGGGTGCCCTGCCCAGCAAGATTCTGCAGGCTTTTACTTTACAGATTTAGGAAGTTCAGATGAGGAGGTAGCAGGGATCTACCGCTCTGGAGTTAAATAAACCTGGATTCAAGTATCAGTTCACCCATGAACTTGGGCAAATAACTTATCAACTCACAAGGGTCAGGGATTGACATCTATGGGTTGTAGGGAGGCCTGAGTGAGGATTATGTTTAGCACAGTGCCTGGTACGTGGTGAGAAGTGATGACCATGAGCTATTGTAATTATGAGTCAAATAATGTAATCTTGATGTTTGCTGAGAGGAGAGATCCCTTCAATTAAGCTATCAGGAAGCCTGGATCTGTCTGGATTTTCCCAGTGCTAGGGGATTCCAGGTGCTGATGCTCAGAGCCCAGGACAGAGACGGTGTCTCAGAGGGATGCCCATGGGCACATCCTCACAGCTGCGGCCTTTCTCCTCCTATCTCTCAGGAAAAACTGTTGATTGAGGAGTGTGGGTCACTGTGGGATGGTGTAAGGTGAGGGGAAACAGTTGCCAGGACCAGCTGGTAGGAGATTTTGCAATGGGGTGGGGGGTACATATGTAAGCTTGTGAGTCTGTTGGGATGTTGCTGGGGGGGTGATGATGAGCAATACACAGTCTCCTATGAGTGTGTGGCTCACACAAGCATGTTCTCCCAAGACGCCAGGGCACCATGGCTACTTAAGTGGGGACAAGATGGTCCTGGCACCAGCAGCAGATACAGGCCTCCCTGGGGTCACCCACACTCTGCCATCCCCACCCCTTGCCCAACAAAACCACGGGTCTGTCGGCCAAGCCTGCTCCTACATGTGCGCAGGTGCCCTCCTACCACGCCTCAGCCCAGCTCAGTACCCGAAGATCTTGTTGAGCATGTTGGCCACAAAGTGCTCCTCCTCATAGCTGGCCAGGCTCAGCAGCTGGGCCCCCAGCTCCTGGCAGGCCCCCTGGGCCTGGACCCAGCTCTTCTTGTCCTGCAGCCGCTCGGAGCTGAACACCTGCAGGGGCAGAGTCCAGCTGTCTATGCTGTCCCCACCGGCCCACCCTTCAGGGGGCACCTACTACCTTTCCCACCATGGCAGAGGAAGGGGCTGGAGCCTCACTGGACGGGGACTCAGGCTAGCTAAGGACAATCCTGTTCGTCTGCAGATGAGGTCCGGGGAGGGGAGCTGGCCCAGTCACCTCCTCGTGAGTGCCCCTGAGCCCCATGCCCTGACCAGCAGGGAGATCCGGGCTCTAATCCCAGTAGAGCCACAGCTTAATGTGGGTAAGTCCCTTCTTCTCCCTAGACTTCAGTTTCTGTGCATAATAAAAGACCTTGGACTCTGCCAGTGGCTCCCAAACCTAGCAGGATTAGGAATACAGACTACCAGGCCCAATCCAGACCTAATGAATCTAAATCTCCATCGTGACGCCTAGATTTTATTTTTATCAGATTCCCCAAGCAATTCTTAAGAGCAGCTAGACTGGCCCCAACATTTGGGAACCTCTGAAATCAATGATCTGTGGTTCCCTCAATTCCTCAAATGGTTATTGAGCACCAGGCCTCCAGATTCCATGGACAAGTCCTCACCAGAAATCACCTGTCCGCAGGCTGGTGTGTCTCTGGATTGTGGCTGGACCCACTGGGACCTCCACCCAAACGGTCTCTTTGCTCCTGTCCTCCCCCTGCCCCCAACCCTGCCAACAGGCTGCCCTACCTTATAGCAATACCGGAGTTTGGGGTCCGAGGCCCAGCCCTGGGGACAGGAGCCAGTGAGGCTGGGTGTGGGATCTGGCCCAGGCAGCTCCGGCGTCACTGGAGTGCCCAGGCTCTGCCGGCAGATGTAGCGGGCCCGGAACGAGGTACAGTTCTTCACCTCCCACAGCCCCATGGCGCTGCCAGTGGCCAGGGCCACGCAGCCCCCACGGCTGTACCCTGAAGGAGAGTGAAGGGAGACCCAGGCTCTGAGAAGGATTCATAGGCCGGTCCTCCCTCACATCCCAGCAGGGCACCAGCACAGCCCTCACACTGGGAACGAGTTTGGCCACCTCTTCAGAGACATGCTCTCTGGGGTTGGGGCCAGGAGGGAGGAAGGGAATGGAGGCAGAGCCCTGGCTCTGGGTTCACTCACTGTGAGGGCTCAGGCAAGCTGCTTAACCTCGCTGAGCCTGCTTCATCATCTACCTCATCAGGTTATTGAACGTGTTAGAAAGATAATGAATGTGCAATGGTAATAATAGTAATAACAAGCACTTGTATTGCGCTCAGTATTCTAAACACTTTTTTTAATGAGCCCAGATAGAGAATTTTTTTCTTTTTTTTTTTTGTGAGCCCAGATAGAGAAGTAATCTAGACACTTTACACACATTATCTCTTTACAGCTATTAGCACTTTACACATATTTAAGACTGATGTCATCCCTATGAGAAAAGGATCATTATCCCCATTGGACAGATGAGAAAACTGAGGCTCAGAGGATGCACAGCTAATAGACGGCAGAGTCAGGATCGGAGCCAGGCAGTTTGGTTTCAGAGCTCGTGCTCATAGCCACTACACCACACTGCACCAATGATCCATTTATGGGGCTGCCCTGGGGCTCGGTGCTGGCAGGGCCAGTCCACCCCCACCTCCCTCCTCACTTCACCAAGGCACATTAAAGAAGGGGCTCACCGGGCTGGTCCCGGTTCCAGTGGGTGTACATGACTTCATCCCCACTGAGCCAGCGGAAGGAGCCGGTGCTGTTGAGGTCCTGCAAGGCCGTCCAGAAGTACTCGCCCTCCCAGTTGTAGATGAGGCTGCTGACGAAGGCCTGCTCGAACCTTCGGGAAACGGGCTGGTCAGGGCAGGGATCTCCCCCTATCCCAATCCCCCACCCACAGGCCAGACACCCTGCCCCGGAAGCTCGGGTGCTGCACCTGACCAGTAACTTGCTCAAGAAAGCAGGGACCCTTGGGAGCCCTGCAGCTGACTGATGGAACCCCCCCGCCCCCGCTGCCCCTTCTACTCTCTGCACCCCGTGCCTTGCTGAAAAGAAAGTCGAGAAAATCAGACACAGCCAAGGCCTATCTTTCTCAGGTATCCAGCCCACACCTGTGCCTGCCCGGGCCCTGCTCAGGCCCCGCCCTACACTGGGGTCACTTAACAAGTGAGAGTCATTCTTCTGACAAGATTTAAAAACACCCTGGAGCCCACTGAGGTTCAAAGGACTCCAGGTGCCTCTGGGCATGATGGCGGGATGCTACCCCGTTTGCTGCAGGGGCCACGTTAGGCCCAGACATGGGCGAGGGCTAGTCAGGGCACCTGCCCCTCCTATACCTGTTGGTGATGGTGACCAGCTGAGAGCCGTGGTCGGTGCACAGGCGGCGGGCCTCACTGTAGGTCACTTGGTCCTCTCCCAGCCAGTAGCAGGATGGGCTGTGCCACGTCCAACCCTGGCTCAAGAGTGGACAGAAGAGGAGTGTCTGTAGGGAGGATGGCTCTCCACCCTCACCCATAAATCCTGCGGTGGGAGATGCCATCAGGGACATCACTGAATGTGCTCAGGACAGAGGGGACTGGTTTGAGTCCTGTGCTGTGTTCTGCACCTCATTTCTCCACACTCCCCCTCCTACCATCACCCACAGCTGTGGAAGCTGGGGTGGAGGCCCAGCCCCAGCGTGACTGATCGGCAGGCCGCCAGCGACCGGCCAGTGACCTGGCTCGGGAAGATGAATGGCCCTTCAGGCTCCTCTCTTGGGCATTTAAACCAAGAGACACAGTGGGGAAATGACTGTTGGCTGGGAAACCACAGCTAAAAGCTGGGGAGAGCTACCAGGATAGGAGGGGATGGGCAGTCCTCCGGAGCCTGGCAAAGCTGGAGTTGGCGCAGGATGCTCCTGGCCTGCGGGTGGCAGGAGGGGCTCAGAGACAAGACCCTGGCAGGCAAGGCCGGCAGGAGGCAGGGCAGAAGAGAAGCAGATGTGGTATGTGTGGTGGGGGTCCCATCTGCCAGCAGGGGCTGTGCTAAGGCCCCTGGTGATCCTGGGGGGTTAACCGTGGACCCTCAACACTCCCCACACAAATTCCAGGCTGGCCTTTGGTGCCAGAGAAGTTGGTAATTCCTCTCTACCCCTCCCTTCACCTCTTCCCGGCCATGACACAGCCCCTGGGCCAAGCACTGTCCTTGCCAGTCCCCAGACTCTGCAGCTGGGCTCTGCTCTCCCCTCTGCTTCCTCCCCATGGGGCCATGTCTGTTAGTGTTTCCTGTTCATTCTCTAGGGGAGGCTTTGGGGTCCAGGTGGGTGTGGTAGGGGCTTAATCCAAAGGAAAACAGAGTGAGGAGCCAGCCTGGCTGCAAGGGGCTGCTGGGAGGGGCCAAGGGCCAAGTAGTGTCTTTTAGAAGCAAGCTCCCCACACCCATCACAGCGTTCGCACCCCTGAGGGTCTGTCACCCCCTCACACCCTCAGTCACTCACTCACCCCCCACTCACTTACACAGCTTTCATTCCTTGCCCCGCCCCCCACCACCTCCCTGAATATCCCTAGAAGCCCAATGGGGTTGGAAACACAAGGATGGGGAAGGTGCAGCCCCAGCCTGAGTAGCCTCTCTCCTCCCGGGCAGACAGACCAGCACACGCCCTGTGTCAGACTGCAGAGGAGGGGGAAGGCAGGCCTGGGGGGGCACAGGGGCCACACTTCACTGCGGCAGCCACTGCTGGACATGACTAGGCTGGACTCTGAGGGGGCACTTGGAGGTAGACCAGCCCCCACCTCCCTGTTCTCTGCTCTCTCAAGGAAGTGGCTTCCCCCACGGGGAGGGACTCAGGACTGGGCTGGGGGTGGGGAGCTCTGCTTCCTCCCAACAGCCCCCACCCACCCCATCCCATCCAGTATCACTCCTTCAAGAAAGGAGCAGTTCGGAGCGCTCGGGGAAGGGGGTGCCAATGAGGGGGCGATGCTATGCGAGGCAGCAGGAGTTCATCCACCCCTCCCTCCCCTGGTAACCCCTCTGCCTGGTGGCCCCACGCAGGGCAGCTCCAGAAACACCCTCACCTTCCGGCAGCCGTGGTCCTCCTCGGCAGCGCCCTGGCTCAGCTGGCCTGCCTTCTTGCAGATGGACGGCAAGGACTGGTTACAGGGACTGTCATTCCAGCGGCCTTCCTAGGGACAGAGGGTGAGGAAGAATCTCAACCCCCACCTCCCCATAAATCTCCCAAATCCTTCTTGGAATCTGGTTCCTACAGCTAGACCTGTCTCTGACTCGCTGTGTGATTCTGACGTCTCTGTGTCCCAGCTGTGCAATGGGGAAGGCAGGATGAACCCACAAGCCTCACAGGGTGGATGAGAGCCCAAGCAGTTCATGTGCAAACGCCTTGGAACTTAACAAGCATTGTTTAAATGGGAAAGGCATCCTGGCCTGTTGCGGTGGCTCAGGCCTGTAATCCCAGCATTTTGGGTGGCCAAGGTGGGCGGATCACTTGAGGTCAGGAGTTCAAGACCAGCCTGGCCAACATGGTGAAACTCCGCCTCTACTGAAAATACAAAAAATTAGCCGGTCATGGTGGCACATGCCTGTAATCCCAGCTATTTGAGAGGCTCAGGCAGGAGAATCGTTTGAACCTGGGGGGCAGAGGTTCCAGTGAGCCAAGATCGTGCCATTGCACTCCAGCCTGGGCAACAGAGTGAAACTCCATCTCAAAAAATAAAGAATAAAAATAAAAAAAGGAAAAGCGTCCTTTTAAATTATTGATAGCTCATTTTATAAACATCAAAAACAAACTGGCTAAGATTGTTAGAGTATCTTATGGCAGGGGAGACAGCTGGGATTCCCAAGGCGTCTAGCTAGTGCCTGCAGAGCCAGGGTGAGCAGAGGCCAGTGTGCCCAGACCAGAATCTCAGCTGATGAAGCTGAGGAGGAATTTAGTCCTCGGCCCCTGCTTCTGTCTTCGCCCTCCCCAGTATCCACAGGCCCCTAGTCAGCAGTATGTCTGCCTCTAAGCTCCATCCTGAGGGCAGGCGTGTTTGTGTATCCCAGCACCCAGAAACATGCCTGGCACATAGTAGATACTCAATACGTAATTGTTTTAAAATTCTTAAATAGCATCCCCTAAGGCAAATGACTGCCACTACAGTCCCCAGCATTGTTTGCAGTATGTGACAGCAGAACATCCTGTCTGTCCCTAGGAAGGGTGGTCTGCGTCACTATGGCTTTCTCCTTTTTTTTTTTTTTTTTTTTGAGACAGGGTCTTGCTCTGTCACCCAGGCTAGAGTGCAGTCGTGTAATATCAGCTCACTGCAGCATCTGCCTCCCAGGTTCAAGCGCTTCTCTTGCCTCAGCCTCTCCAGTAGCTGGGATTACAGGCATCTGCCACCACGCCTGGCTAATTTTTGTATTTTTAGTAGAGACGGGGTTTCACCATGTTGGCCAGGCTCCTGACCTCAAGTGATCCACCTGCCTCAGCCTCCCAAAGTGCTGGGATTATAGGCGTGAGCCACCGCACTCAACTGGCTTTGTCCCTTTTTAAAGGGTCTTTCTTCTCTGCTTGAAGCCCTGCATCAATTCCTTCACTTCCACCACATCTAAGCCCAAACCATGGCAAATTGTCATAACCCGACAATTTCTTGAGATGACAGGACCCTGGACTGGGTAGAGCACCGTGGGTGAGGGCTGGCAGAGAGCAGCCCTGCTTGCAAAGTATCTGCACATAATGTGGGTTCTGATGCCACCTTCTGGCAGGGAAGGGCAGCTGGGAGGAGACCAAGAATGCGCCAGGCACTGCGCCTAAGGTTTCCCGAGAATTAACTCCTCCAATCTCACCAATGACCCTCTAGTAACTTGCCCAGGGTGACTTGGATAGCTGGAGGTGGATTCAAGTCCCAGCAGTCTCTCATGTGGAAGGGAAGGCATTGGTGGGGAGGAGGGGGACTGCTGAGAGGTAAGAGGTTCCAGGCAGGTACTGATAATAACTAGGATGTCCTTCAGCTGGGGTAGAACCTGGAGCTTGGGGGTGTATTTTGTGGCCCTGTGATAGGGAAAGGGAGGTCTCACCGGGCCCCAGATGGTGACACAGTCCTCCAGACTGTCCCGGAAGTTGTTGGGCTCAAAGGGGTGCCAGTGGGTGAAGCTCACAAGGCTCCCGTCAGACCACTCAAAATTCATCTGCAGTTTCAAATCGTTGAGGCCGATCCACAGCTCCTCCACCTCTGGGGGTGCAGCAGGAGAGGAGGGGAGAGAAGACATTGAGAGGTCAGCCTCAGCCACCAGTAGGGAGGAAGGAACATTTTCTGAGGCTCCTGGGCAGGATGGGTGGGGCAGTGGGAGGCCCTGCCCTCCACCCAGACACGTGGGCAGGCAGCTCCTCACCTTGCTTGATCTGCTTGGTGATGAATTCCAGCTCTGCCATGCTGTGGATGCTGACCAGGTCACCACCGCCCCGTAGACACGCCTTCTTGGACTCCTGCCAGCTGCGCTTCTCAGCCTGCAGGCGGTAGCAGTGGCCCTGGAAGGGCTGCCAGCTCGGCTCACACTCCACCTTCACATTGGCCCACCTGTCTGCAGAGACCCATGAGGCCGCTGCTCAGAGACTGAGCCACCCAGTCTGGGCACCAACCCACTGGGTTGATGTCAACACAGGCGAGGCCTCCAAGTCACCTCCTCTCCAAACTCTCCCAGGTCAATCCCGGTCCCAACCACAGGTCTTGGAAATGCTAAAAGAATAAAATTTTACAGGGCTGCTGGAGCCCCAGGGGCAGAGACCCAAGTAGTGGTGGCAGATTCCACCCAGGACAGAACAGTTCCTCTGGCTGTGGCTCTCAGAATACAATGGGTGGGCCAGGCATGGTGGCTCAGGCCTGTAATCTCAGCACTTTGGAAGGCTGAGGCTGGAGGATTGCTTGAGCCCAGGAGTTCAGGAACAGACTGGGCAACAAAGAGGAGACCCTATCTCTATAAAAAATAAAAAATTAGCCAGGCATGGTGATGTGTGCCTGTGATCCCGCTACTCAGGAGGCTGAGGTGGGAGGATCACTTGACGGGGGAGGTCAAGGCTGCAGTTAGCCATGATTGCACCACTGCACCCCAGCCTTGGCGACACAGCAAGACCTTATCTCAATCAATGCATCAGTCAATAAACGATGGGTAGAAAGTCAGGACAAACCAGCCCCATGAGCCTCAGTTTCTTCCTCTGCAAATGGGGTTTCCAGCTATGAGATTCAAGCTTGGCTTGCGGCCACCCTGCCTAGTAAATGGAACCACTGTTATTCTCTCAAATAACATTTATTGAGCACCCACTCTGTGCAGGTCTGGGCAGCCCAGGAGGGAGAAAATTGGGAAACGGGGCCTTGAGCCACTAATGGGGCCCAGGCAGGCCCAGCAGGAATCTGAGGTCTTGGTGGGTGGGCAGCCGAGAACATTAGAAGGTGCTCAAAGTCACTGCAGATCGGCCCCATCCCCCAGCTGGGGCTCCTTCTCTTGCTCCTTTCCCCCTCCAAACTCCTAACCCTGAACCCCAGGGCTGAGAAATCCACCCGTCCCAGGCCCTCCCTTGCCCCGACTTCCGTGCCTTTCAGGTTCACCTTCTAGGGATTGGGGTCCGAGGGCAGCTGAGGCAAACGAGCTCTTACTTGGTCTTGGCAAGAGAAAACAGGACTTCACCAAACCACCCACAGTGTCAGGCTCGGGCAGGATTCTGCCTAGCCGGGCAGGAAAGCGCGCGCCCACTAGAACACGGCCTCAGACTGGGATTCCAGTAGTCCAGCCACACCTGCTCCTGGAGACCCGGCAAAGCTGGGCGGGCTGAGAGCCCGAGTGGGCTCGCTCTCTGGCTCAGGACCTGTCAATCATCTCTTGTTAGCCAATGAGCTAAGACCTGAGGCTGGCGCCCCAGACAAGCGGATTTTAGTGGCTGCAGAGACCCCAGGGGCCTCAGGACCCGGAAGGGAGCTTGGGAAATGTGGATGCTTTGGGGACACGACGGCGCCTGCCTTCGAAATGACAGGACTTTAAGTGATGAGACCGGGAAAGCAGAACCTGCCTAGAATATGCCTCGTGCAGAGAGATATGGGCTGGGGAGAGGGGCGGAAATCCGAAGTCTTAGATCTGTCTGCAGTTCCGGGAAGACCCAGAGGACAGAGGACTTGGTGGGGGCCACAGATAGGCTAGGCATGCCCACACCCGGGCCTCCCAGCGGGTCCCTTCCTTCAGAAAGCTGCTTCTGGGAGGACTGGGCTAGGGCCCAAGGCTCCCTCCAGCTAGAGATGAGGGTGCCTTAGATCGGGCTGCTGACGTTGCAAGCTTCTGCTCCTGGCCCCTTAGGGAATGAGAGATAAAGCAGTGGTCAACAGTCCTGAATTAGGCCGGAGCCCTGGCTCACGCCTGTAATCCCAGCACTTTGGGAGGCCGAGGCGGGTGAATCACTTGAAGACAGGAGTTCGAAATCAGCCTGGGCAACATGGTGAAACCCCATCTCTAAAAATACAAAAAAACAAAACAAAACAAAACTAGCCCGGCGTGGTGGTGCACGCATGCCTATAATCCCAGGTACTCGGGAGGCTGAGGCATGAGAATCGCTTGAACCTGGGAATGAGAATCGCTTGAACCCGGGAGGTGGAGGTTGCAGTGAGCGGAGATTGTGCCACTGCACTCCAGCCTGGGCAACAGAGTGAGACTCTGTTTCAAAAAATAAATAAATAAAAATAAAAAAGCCGGATGCAGTGGCTCACGCCTGTAATCCCAGCACGTTGGGAGGCCAAGGTGGGCGGATCACCTGAGGTCAGGAGTTTGAGACCAGCCTGGCCAACATGGTGAAACCCTGTCTCTACTAAAAATACAAAAGTTAGCCGGGAGGTAATGATGCCCGCCTGTAATCCCAGCTACTCAGGAGGCTGAGGCATGAGAATCCCTTGAGCCTAGAAGGCGGAGGTTGCGGTGAGCTGAGATGGCACCACTACACTCCAGCCTGGGTGACAGAGTGAGACCTTGTCTCAAATAAACAAAAAACAAACAAACAAAAAAACAGTCCTGAGTTGATCATTGGCAAGACTTCCATGGTCAGGAGCAGAAATTTTGATCTGTAAGCTCTTTACTGTCTGGGGTTAGTGTTTTGTTTGTTTGTTTTGTTTTGTTCGTTTGTTTTGTGTGTGTGTGTGTGTTGCCATGTTTTCTTTGTAAAAGTCTCCTCACCACCACCCCACAGCTTCCCAGGCAACTGCACAGCCCCTCCAATCTACACCATAGTAAACATCCACAGCCAACTACAGAAAAACTCCTTTGTGCCAGGCTGGATCTCCAGCCTTCCTCACAACAACCTTGCAAGGGGGTTGGCTTTATTCTCCATTTACAATGAGGTCTCTGCACCCCAGAGACTAAGCTGTTTGCCCAGGGCCACACAGCAGTAAGGGGCAGAATCCCCAAAGCAGGCCCTGACCATTGCCCCAACTCCTCCACAAGGCCCCTAAAGCTGTCTCTGATCACAAACGAGAACCAGACACTCCCTGGCTTAAACACCTGCAAACTCTCCCCACAGCCTACCCGGCCCCACCCAAACTTGGCCCAGCAGCCAAGACCCTGCAGAGACTGGCTGCAACCTGCCTTTTCTTCACCATGCCCTTTAAGCCAGGGCTTCCCAAACTGTACCTGTACATGAATCATCTGGGGATCTTGTTAAATGCAGGTTCTGATTCAATTACTCTGAGGCGGGCCTGACTGTGCATTTCTAACAAGCCCTTGGGGGATGCTGCGCCGCTGGTTGGAGGACCATATTTGAAGTGGTTAGAATCTATACTCCACCCAAACTGCAACAGGCACCATCCATTTGTTTTTCTTTTTCTTTCTTTCTTTCTTTTCCTTTTTTTTTTTTTTTTTTTTTTTTTTTTAGGCAGGGTCTCATCTTGCTCTCTTGCCCAGGCTGGAGTACAGTGGTGCAAGCACGGCTCACTGCAGTCTCAACCTTGCAGGCTCAAGCAATCCTCCCACCTCAACCTCCCTAGTAGACAGGCATGCATCACCATACTCAGCTAATTTTTAAAAAATATTTTGCAGAGACAAGGTCTCGCTATGTTGCCCAGGCTGGTCTACTGAGCTCAAGCGATCCTCCTGCCTTGGCCTCCCAAAGTGCTAGGATTATAGGTGTGAGCCACTGTGCCTGGCCATCACTCACCATCCCTTAAAGCTGCAGTGTATTTTTTTTTTTTTTAATTGAGACGGAGTCTCGCTCTGTCGCCCAGGCTGGAGTGCAGTGGCGCCATCTCCGCTCACGCTGCAGTGTATTTCTAAGCCTCCATACCTTTGCATATGCTGTTCCCTCTGCCAGGAATGCCCTTCCCCCACACCTCTTTATATCTTTTAAACTTACACTCAATTTGAAAGGCCCAAATCAAATATTATTTCCATAAACCCCTGCTTAACTCTCAGAAACTGAATCAGTTTCTTCTCTATGCTCCTCTAACACTTATCCGTATTTCTATAATCACTCATGACCTGGGATAGTCTAATTGTGCATTGAGATGTCTGTCACCTCCAGCAGACTGTGGTCTCTACGAGGGAACAGTATTGCCAGCATTTAACACAGATCTCAGCACATGTTCCCCAAATGAATTAATGACATATTCCAATTTGCTCAGACTTTAACTGAACAATGAAATAAGAGTCAGAGGATCAGAGTCCCCTTGCGCTACGGTGGTAACCAGAGGAGAGGCTGGGCCTGCCACAGCTCTGTGGCTGTGTCTCTGGCCCTGGGAGCCCCTCCCCACCCTGTGGCGCAGTCCCTGGCTCACCTGGAGGGGTGGGCTCGGCTGTGGCATTGGGCTTCTTCTTGCACACATAGGGCAGGGCGATGCTGCAGTCGCGATTCTGCCAGCCGCCCGAGGACTCAGTGCGGATCACTCCACAGTTCTCCTCACTGGGGTTGTCCGGCTGGTCTGTGGGGAGGGCAGGGCGCCAGCACCCCGGGAGAGAGAAGCTCACACCGTGGCTCCTGGGGCCCTGCTCAGAACCTCCTACCTCCCTCTGCTCCCTCGGAAGCCTGAGCCAGTTCGGGAAGCTTGGTGCTCAGCTCCGGAAGCCTGGGGCTCAGCTCCAGCTCCGCCCCAGACCACGGGGTCCTCCTCGCTTTTTAACCTGGGTGCAAATCGCCTTGAACCTTCTACCCAGCAACCCGTACCAGCCCCGCCCCCGCCTCCTCGGCCAGGCTGCCGGGTGCGCTGGCGCCCGCTGCCCACAGTGGTGGCTAAAGAGGTGAGTGGAGGCTGGCACTAAGACTTGCGGCCTGGAGCAGCGCCGCTCTGGATGGGCTAGGGGGGCGCAATCCGGGGAGGCGGGTGGAGGTCCGTGCTTCCCCCACCCACAATGCCCCTCTGCAGGAGGACACGAGGAGAGGAGTCCATGGGAGGCCAAGAGTCCCCGGGCCCCTAGGCTGCCCCACGCCCCCAACCTTGTGCCTCACCACTCTCCCAGTTGAGGTATTTGAGGGGCGAGTTGTCCGACCACTGCCAGCCTCCACTCGTGTCCAAGTCATTCAGGCCGATCCACAGGGTGGAGCTGTACCCAGTGAGGAGGCCTGACAGCAAGGGGGTACACTGAACAGAGGACTCCCAGCCCCAGCCTCCCGCCCTCCCCATCGCCCTGTCCTCAGCCTCCAAGCTGAAAGGACCGGGGCCCTCCAAAGGCGCAAGCAGACAATCAGACTCACCGTTAATGTAGGTTTGCTCGTGGATCTCCGTGATGCTCAGCAGATCCGCGCCCTGCTGCTCGCAGCTGGCCCAGGCCTCCCTCCACGACAGCGTGGACTGGAAGTTAAACTGGTAGCAGCTGTCAGTCAGCTGGTCCTTGTCCCAGAAGGTCTCGCAGTCGTTACCTGCCACCACGACAGCCCTGTCCTTCAGGCCCCCTCCGGGATCCCTCCCCCACCAAAAGGCTGCACTAGTAGGGGAGGGAGCAGTGTCTCATCCTGGGCCCGGGGCCTCAGCAGCAGCCTCCCTCCAGGATCCCCCACCCCCGACTCCAACCGCTCTCACTCTTGATGGGACAGAAGCCCCAGCGCTCATCTTTGCCGTAGTCCTGGGTGGTGGCACACCACAGGTGACCGTCCTCGCGGCCCGTGCTGGTGCAGCCGTGGAACCACTGGTTGTCATATTTGAAGGGGATGGTGCACGGCTTTCCGTGGGAGTTCCCCTGGATGGTGTAGACCTCTGCAGGAGGTGGAGAAGGGCCAGGCCCTTGGCATCTGGACACCAGAGGCTGCCCCGCCCCTCCAGCCTCAGGAGAAATCCCCTAAAACCCAGGGAGCTGGGTGTGCGCAGGGGTCGGCAGAACGTGGGAGGGGCAATGGCACCCCATAATGGCTTTAAGGCTCCTTCTGCTGTTGAGTCAGCCCAGGAACCAGAGAGAGGTCTTACCGCACACTTCATAGGGCTGGGAAGGGGATCCCCAGTACCCCTAATGCCTGTCCAAACTCCAGCTGGGCGAGGGAGCCTCCAAGTCATCCACGGAGGGTTGAGCCTGATGGACTCTCTGCTCAGCTACCCAGCCCATGGGCTCTGTGTCCCCACAAAGTTCTATCTCGGAACTCAGGGAGTCTCCCAGGAAAGGCCCCCCAGGATGGGGCTGTCCACCACAAGAGGCCAGCCCCTCACTGGGTGACTCTGGCCCCATTCACCACATGCAAGACAGGCATTAAGACACCATGGCTACTCGGGAGGCTGAGGCAGGAGAATGGCGGGAACCCGGGAGGCGGAGCTTGCAGTGAGCTGAGATGCGGCCACTGCACTCCAGCCTGGGTGACAGAGCCAGACTCTGTCTCAAAAAAAAAAAAAAAAAAAAAAAAAAAAAAAAAAAAAAAAAAAAAAAAGACACCATGGGGGCTACAATGGGGTTTCACCTGGAGAGTGGGCCTGGGGGAAGGACATTTTCATGTAATTTTATGTTATATACTTGTATACTATTTGAAGACTTTACAAGCGTGTATTTTGCAATTTTTACAAAAGTAAATTAAATGCTTTGAAGTTTTTCTTTTTTTTTTTTCTTTTCTCTTTTTTTTTTTTGGAGACAAAGTCTTGCTCTGTCACCCAGGCTGCAGTGCAGTGGCACAATCTCAGCTCATTGCAACCTCTGCCTCCTGAGTTCAAGTGATTCTCCTTTCTCAGCCTCCCAAGTAGCTGGGACTGCGGGCATGCTCCACCATGCCTGGCTAATTTTTGTATTTTTAGTACAGACGGGGTTTTTCCATGTTGGCCAGGCTGGTCTTGAACTCCTGACCTCAAGTGATTCACCCACCTTGGCCTCCCAAAGTGCCAGGATTACAGGCATGCACCCCCACACCTGGCCTGAAGTTAATTTTCTTAATTATTAAAAAATGCTTCGTATTATAATTAAAGATGTGACTGCCAAGGGTCCACAGAAGCCAAAGGCCTTGTCACCAGGAATCTGTCCTTCATGGCTCCAGTCCCCTGGGCACTGGGGACCCCACCCTCTCGCCTGCAAGCAGCCCCTCACCATGGTAGGGCAGAGCACATAGGTCCTCCTCGCTGCCATAGATGCGCCACTGGCCACTGCGGGTCTGGTCACCACGCTCAAGGGTGCCAGGCTTGGATATGTTGCTGGTGCGGGCCCCCAGGAGCAAGGACAGCTGGTCACCCAGTGTACGACAATGCCAGCGAAGATTCAGTGCCTCCCGATCACACTCGTACATGCCCAGAGAGGCCGTGGTGTTGGTGCCTGGCCAGCCTGTGCCCAGGCATTGCATGGTACCCAGGTTGAAGAGCCGATTTCGGGAGACCCACTTCCAGCGCTGGGCAGGGAGACTGGTATTGCAAGCTGGGGTGACTCTGACCTGCCCGCCCTGGGCCTCCAGGCAGCCCTGCAGTCCATGGCTGAAGATGAGGAAGACGTTGGGTTCTGGAAGGGAAGGCAGGACACGAAGGCATCACAGGGGCTCTCCTGGTTGGCCCTTGATGACCAGTGTGGCTGACAGGCACCTACCATGAGCCTTCACTCATCCGTTCAATCACTCAGTCCTCACTACCAGCCCTCTGAGGTGGAAATGAGTGGCAGTGCTATGCCCCTGTGGCCAGATGAGGCAGAGGCTTGCAGGACCACCTTTGTTCTAGCCCCTGCTCACCTGGAGGGAGGACCCAGTCCTCTGTACCACCCTCAAAAGCAAACCCAACTCCCACCCCGCATGTCACCTGTATACTTTTCTGAAGATTTTATGAGGAGCGGTGGAGGCATTTACACCATACACCACACACCACATTGCAACTTCAATCTCAATCTCTATTACATGGCGTGGTTTTTCTGCCAAAATTCTTCTTTGGTCCAGAGGCATTTTGTCTCACCCTTCCCCCTGCCCCTTGCACTGGTGCCATCCTTTCCTCCTCCTTTGAATCCTCCCAAACCACTCACCGCACCCCTGAACTATTTCACGCCTTAATTTTTAGGCAGCAATTTAACTCTTTGGCTTCCTCAACTTCTCCTCTTTCCACCTATCTCTTCGCTGAGCAGGCGCCCTCTGTAGAAGTCACTGGGGAAATCTGACCTGCCCCCGCACCATAGCACACCCGCTTTACAGAATAAGAAATGAGGCTTCAATGCATAGAGACAGAAAGCAAATTAGTGGTTGCCTGTGGGTGACGAGAATGGGGAGTGGCTGCTAAAGGGCACAGTGCTTCTTTTGGGGGTATGATGAAAATGTTCTAAAATTAGATTGTCATGATAGTTGCACAACTCTGTGAATAAACTAAATCCCAATTAAATATATGTTTTAATGAGTACATGAGTTAAATGGGTAAATTCTATATGTGAGTTATGTTTCAGTGAAGAAAAAGAAAGGAAGGAGCAAGGGAGGGTAGGAAGGAGGAAAGAGAAAGAAAGGAAGAAAGTAGGGAGGAAGGAGGGAGGGATGGATGGATGAATGGAAGGAAGGAGGGAAGGAGGGAGGGAGGAAGGGAGGGAAGGAAGGAAGGAAGGTAAGAAAAGACAGACAGATTGAGTCTTAGAGACATGAAGTGACCTACTCCCAGTGTCACACAGCCAGTAAGCAAACCCAGATCTGTGGGACATCCACATGTTATCACCTTCCTCTTGTTCCTTGGCTGCCACTTACGTACACAACACACATATGGAGTACATCCAATCTCCAAAGAACTCTTGCATCCACTAGTCACTAGCTCCCCAGGATACTTTTCATGTCTTGAAATGATGAATCTGACTGCTAGTGTTTCTTTTCTTTTTCTTTTCTTTTCTTCTTCTTCTTCTTTTTTTTTTTTTTTTTTTTTGAGACGGAGTCTTGCTCTTGTTGCCCAGGCTGGAGTGCAGTGGTGCGATCTCAGCTCACCCCAGCCTCTGCTTCCCGGGTTCAAGCAATTCTGCCTCCGCCTCCTGAGTAGCTGGGATTACAGGCATGCACCACCACACCTAGCTAATTTTTTGTATTTTTAGTAGAGACAAGATTTCTCCATGTTGGTCAGGCTGGTCTCAAACTCCCAACCTCAGGTGACCCACCCACCTCAGTCTCCCAAAGTGCTAGGATTATAGGCATGAGCCACCATGCCTGCCAGCTAGTATTTCGATTCTAGCTCTGCCACTGAATATGGGACTCGGGCAAAGTGCTTCACTTCTCTATACCGTTTTCTCATCTTAAGACTCTGGTAATGATGAAATGAGATAATATGTGTAAAGCATTTGGAACAGGGTCTGGCACAGTAAGAAGACTATAAATGGTCAGCATTATGCTATGTTATTGGTAAAGAAATTGGCTGAGGCTGGTGAAGGAATTTGATGACAAGAGTCATAAGGACTGTTTATTAAAGGAAGGAGCTGAAATGTGACCCTAGTCTCCTGGGTCCAAATCACAAGTTCTCTCTCTTCCCCCATGCTGATCTTATCATCCTTCTATAGTCCATTCTCCAAAGACAACAGTCAGAATAATCTTGTTGTTGTTGTTGTTGTTGTTGTTGAGACAGAGTCCTACTCTTTCGCCCAGGCTAGAGTGCAGTGGCACAATCTCGGTTCACTGCAACCTCTGCCTCCCAGGTTCAAGCAATTCTCCTGTCTCAGCCTCCTGAGTAGCTGGGACTGCAGGCACACGCCACCATGCCTGGCTAATTTTTTTGTATTTTTAAAAGAGGCAGTCTTTTGCCATGTTGCCCAGGCTGGTCCTGAACTCCTGAGCTCTGGGAATCTGCCTGCCTCAGACTCCCAAAGTGCTAGGATTACAGGCATGAGCCACCGCACCTGGCCTAGAATAATCTTTTAAAGATATAAATCAGTCCTAGAAAAAATTTAAAAATGTTTTTGGAGTGTTGAAGGTCATAGGCAACAGTGATGAATTCAATGGCATAAGAACTTTTTTCCCAAAAAAAGATTTTTTTCATGGCAACATATAATGCCATCAGCAAGGTCAAAATTCAAATAAATGACAAAAATATATGTACCTTATTAGAGGCAAACAGTTAAGTCCACAATATTAAAAGAGCTTCTGGCTGGTCCAAAGGTGGTGAGTTATCTCAATTGGTTGTTCACATTCAATTACAGACCAAACTCTTTATTCTACTCTTTCCTCCTTTCTGACTTTACTAGTCTTAAAGAAAAGAAAAGAGAGAGAAAGAAAGAGAGAGAGAGAGAGAAAGAGAAAAGAAAAGAAAGCAGAGCTTCTACCAAAAAACTAGATACATGAAATTTAAGGAAAGTATCAACAATGCAGTAGAAAATGAAGAAGAGATATGAATAGAAAGCAAAAAAAGAAAGTGCAATTGCCTTTTAAATATTTGAAATGATGGCCGGGCACGGTGGCTCACGCCTGTAATCCCAGCACTTTGGGAGGCCGAGGCAGGTGGATCACGAGGTCAGGAGATTGAGACCATCCTGGCCAACATGGTGAAACCCCATCACTACTAAAAATACAAAAAATTAACCAGGCATGGTGGTGGGCGCCTGTAGTCCCAGCTACTCGGGAGGCTGAGGCAGGAGAACGGCATGAACCCAGGAGGTGGAGCTTGCAGTGAGCTGAGATCGCGCCACTGCACTCCAGCCTGGGCGACAGAGCAAGACTCCGTCTCAAAAAAAATAAATAAAAAACAAACAAACAAAAATTTGAAGTGACAGCCTCACTCATAGTAAAAGGGAAACAACAACAACAACAGGAGGCAGGTAAGTCTTCCTCCGGCTTGAATTACTTCAAAGATGATTCATCATTCTTCAAGTAAGATTCAGCCTCTTACTATGAGCCACAATTTAACATGATCTGGTCCTGTCTAACGGTCTGATCTCAAATCTTGTTACTCCACCTTGCTCAAGTCCCTTTGACCTCCTTGTTCTTCCTTGAACAAGCCTGGCTCTTTCCCGCCTCTGGGGCTATGCATTATTTCTTCTACTGGCATTTCACATTTCAAACAACAAAAAAGGGTAACATCTTTAGAGAGACTCTCCTGGCTTCCCAATCTTCAAGTGACCACAGTGACTCTCTATCATATCACTTGATTATAATGCTCTTCATGGCATTTATTATCTGATTTTTTTCAACATCTGGGTTTTCTGTGAGTCTGCATCTATTGACTGTTTTTTCTTTTGATTATGGGTCATCTTCTCCTGCTGCCTACTATCTGCAAATTTTTATTATATGTTGGACATTGTGGATAACATCATAAGGAGTCTGGACTTTTTTGTTGTAGGCCGAATGTCAGGGATGATATGTTAAAGGGAATCTGGATTTTAAAAAAAATCTTCCTATAAAGAACGCTGGGTTTTGTTATGGCAGGCAGTTAAATTACTAGTGGATTACCTTGCTCCTGTGGAGGTTTGGTTTTAAGCTTTGCTAGGGCGGGGTTGTTTGAGTCTTGCTTTTAGTCTTCAGATGTGGCTCTTAACCTTGGATTTAATCATCAGGTGAGGCCCTTCTGGGATTTCGAAAGAAAACCTTAGGTGATTACTAAGCCCCTCAAACTTGGTGGAACTTAAATTTTAAAGTCTGTTTCCTCAGCACCAGGTAGCACCTGAAACCTCGGCCTCGCAGCTTCTGTTTCTTGCTGGGCTGCTTAGAGCCCTACTCTGCAAAACGCACAGTTCAGGAGTCACCAAGGATTTAAGGAGAATCTGTAGAAGGAATTTCTATGGCTCCTTCCTTTCCAGGATTTTCCCTCTCAATGTTAGCCTTTCTAGTGGCCCCAAGCTCTAACCAGTAAAACTGCCACTTTCTGTGTTAGCTCCTCAAACCAGGCAGTATGCTCAGGGAAAAGCTGGTTAAATGTGCCAGGTTTACTTTTTACTTTCAAAGGACTTTTTCCTCTCTATATCTGTCTGGTTTTAATTGCTGTCCAGTGCCTTCAAATCACCGTAATCACCATATTGTATGTTTTTCCCTTAGTCTATAAGCATTCTTGGCCAGAGAGTTAGACTGACAAAAGCTACTCTGCCACTTCCAGAACCAGAACTCGCTATCTGACATGCTCTTGTTTTCTGTCTTCTCCACCACTGTATCCCCAGCACCTAGAGCTCTGCCTGACACAGAGTAATGCTTAAATACTGAAGGAACAAATGAACACATGCATGAATGAACGAATTTCATGCCTAGATAATAATCACAAACAACCAGCCTATCTTTCTGCTCCTTGTTCCAACAGCCTGGAGCACAGCTCCTGTCACTGATGCTCAAAACACCAGCGTGGGAGTGTAGGCTGGGGCAGGGACCCTGTCCCTCTGTCCTCTAACAGCACTGGGATGGGGTTCCTCTCTGGGCAGGACAAAGTGAGCTTCCTAAAGTACCCCTAGGACAACTGCCACAGCTAATCTCTGGGTCCTCTGCCCTTAACCTGCTCCTTCCCTCCTGCAGTGAACTGAATGTGTTAACCTCCAAAAATTCATGTACTGAAATCTTTTTTTTTTTTTTTTGAGATGGAGTCTCGCTCTGTTGCCCCAGCTGGAGTGCAGTGGCACGATCTCTGCTCACTGCTGCAACCTCTGCCTCCCGAGTTCAAGTGATTCTTCTGCCTCCACAGCCTCCCAAGTAGCTGGGACTACAGGCCTGCGCCACCACGCTCAGCAAATTTTTGTATTTTTAGTAGAGACACAGTTTCACCATGTTGGCCAGGCTAGGCTCAAACTCCTGACCTCAGGTGAGCCTCCCACCTTGGCCTCCCAGAGTACTGGGATTACAGGAGTGAGCCACCACGCCTGGCCTGTGTTGAAATCTTAACCCCTCAAGGTGATGGCATTAGGATGTGAGGTCCTTGGGAGGTGCTCAGGTCATTAGCGAAGAGCCTTCATGAATAGGATGAGTGTCCTAATAAAAGACACCCCAGAGAGACCCTCGCCTATTCCACCATGTGAGGGTACAGTGAAAAGACAGCTGTCCACGAGGAAGTGGCCCTCACCAGACACTGAATCTGCAGGGACCTTGATCTTGGACTTCTCAGACTCCAAAGCCGTGAGAAATACATTTCTATTGTTTACAAGCCATCTGTTTATGGTCTTGTGTTATAACAGCCCAAACAGACTAGGTCACCTTTCAGCCACCCACCAGAAACCAGAAACCAGCTCCAGGACTTGATCCATGCCTGCCCAAGCTTCCTTTAAGGAGTGGGTATCCGGTTCTCAGAAACTCTACTCCAGGCAGTACTACCAGAAAATGGCCCTTGGCAGGAGGTAGCTAAAGGAGGCTGGGGCCGGAAAAGGAAAAAATTATTGCATGTTTTGTAGATGTTTCTCAGAGATAGGACAGGAAAATGAAGCCCAAAACTTCACGTGAGCCCACAACAGCCCAAGAGGATGTTATCTTCCTCTGCTCCCCAGCCAGAAAATCCACAAGTGTGCTAAATCAATGCCAGGTGGGCTGTAGCAGTTGTAGCAAACAGTGAATGAAGAGTCCAAAAGAGACCCAGGTTAGTCGAGAGGGCTGCTCCCAGGGTCACGCCAACCTCCCCTCACTTGACAGAGGAAACTGAAGCCCAGAAAGGGGATGGGATTAGAATGTCCAACAGAAGTAACTTTCAGGTCTCAGTTTCCCCCTTTGTCACATGAGGCACAACTTCGAGGCCCCTCCTCCCTCTGACATCCTAGGCTCTGGGTTAAAATCCACCCAACTTTCTGCTAGGTGCACGGCATGTTCCAGGCAATACTGGGACCACGAGGAAACTCGTGGCACCGTCCCTCCCCTCACAGGATTTGTAATCCAGTTAGAGGAGAACTGCTGGGCATAAGAGCAAACAAGCCTTTAAAATCCCAGGTGTCTGGGGGCGTTGCAAGGAGCTCTGTGCCTCCCAAGGGCCGAGAGACTCCGCTGGGCAGAGATCTGAAGACTGCAATGTGGAGGAGGCACTGAGTGAAGAACGCAGGTCACATTTTCTCATTTGGCAGCAAAAGAGGACAAAAGCAACCTCTTGCATTTTCTCATTTGGCAGCAAATGAGAAAAGGCTGAGGAATCAGAAAGCAGAGGAGAGGCGTGCAGGAGCTCTGCAAAGCAAAGGAGAGGCTGAGGGGGATTCCTGTAGGTGGATCAGGGGGACTCTGCCAAGCCAGGATCAGGGGTCGCTTGGGAGAGCATTTTCCACCCAAAGTGGCCGGTGGGCCTGGGCCCTCATTGAAAAGAGGCTCTTTCTCCAAGGCCTACTGGAGGGGGAGTAAACGCTCAGGCTGGGCTGGAACAGCTGGGGAAAGAGAAAAGGCATGCTGAGAGCTGGCTCTGTGTTCTTTGTACCCGTGCTTCATCAAGCACATACAAAGCGGGCAGAGGGAGCTCAGAGTGTAGAGGCCTGATGCTCCCTCCCACCCCCACATCCAGAGAGGGCCCCTCCAGCCTCACCCACCCCCCAGCCTCATCCATATGCATGGGAGCATCAGGTGTCAGTGCAGGGAGCAAAAATGCCCCCCACAGAAGGTGCAGGGCCCCTCACAAGGATCTTGGGATTCTTCTCCCCAAGGACAAAGACCACTTTTATATTTTGTAGAATATCAAGCCATGCCTAGCCCAGTGCTACTCATCAAGCTGTGGCTCAATATGTTATTACTGAGTAAATGAAGAAATGAATGAAGCTACGCAGGGAGCTGCGCACTGAGCACTGGCTGGGTGTGATTCATTCATTTATTCATTCATTCATCCAACAATGACGTATTGAGAATTTCATAGATGCCAGCAGGGCATTAGGCATTGAGGGTACTGTGAACAATACAGACATGATCCCAGCCCTTATCACCATATGGTCTGGCAAGGCACTGGGCTCTACAACGAAGACATGGCAATGATAACAATCTGTGACCTTACTGAACTGCCTTTATCTGCCCAGGAAACTTCCCATCCCCTTCTTGTTCTCCTTGTATCGTGTACCTCTGGCTATATGGATGTGTGGGTGGGCACAAGGCTCACTCTTGAGCTGATGACAGTGTCTATCCCCTTGGCTGTAGTGATGGGGCACATAACTCAAACAGGGCTGATTAAAGAACTCCCCTGGAACACATAAAGCTTTCTCTTTTTATTAAGATTGCTAGGTTGGGGCTGCCAATGGCCATGCTTCCTACAATGAGGCGATAATATATAAAGGGAAGCAGAGTGAAACAGGACAAAGAGATGGAAAGAGAAGGAAGTGAGCCCTAGAGATGCTGGATGTCCTGTCCCTGAATCCCTGAGGCTTTTTCCTCTATTCTGTGAATCACTCAAGATCATCTGCAGCCAGCTGGGCTCCTGCATTCCCTTTCTTAATGAGCTTGTCTGCATTCGGTTTCTGTCCCATTCTCCTTATCTCCTGGGAGGCTACTGCTCTAGGACCTCCTCTGACCTGTCAGACCAGCCTCTTGGGTTGGCTGCAGCACCAAGGCCACCTCAGAGGAGGTACTTGGAGGCTGGACCCTCAGCCCATTCTCCTAATCATCCTTCTAGCTGCTCCCTCAGGTGCTTTCTTATCCCATACGGATGATAATCACTTATGAAGCACTGTAAGGGAAATTAAAAATGAACCAGATGCTGGGCACAGTGGCCCATGCCTATAATCCCTGCACTTTGAAAGGGTAAGGTGGGAAGACTGTTTGAGCCCAGGAGTTCACGACAAGCCTAGGCAACATGGTGAGATCCCATGTCTACAACACATTTAAAAATTAGCCAGGTGTAGGCCGAGAGCGGTGGCTCACGCCTGTAATCCCAACACTTTGGGAGGCCGAGGCGGGTGGATCACAAGGTCAGGAGTTCAAGACCAGCCTGGCCAACATGGTGAAACTTTACTAAAAATACAAAAGCTAGCAGGGCGTGGTGGCGCACACACCTGTAATCCCAACTACTCGGGAGGCTGAGGCAGGAGAACCACTTGAACCCGGGAGGCGGAGGTTGCAGTGAGCTGAGATTGCACCGCTGTACTCCAACCTGGCAACAGATAGCCAGGTGTGGTGGCATGTGTCTGTGATCCCAGCTACTTGGGAGGCTGAGGCAGGAGGATTGACTGAGCCGAGGAGTCTGAGGCAGTAGTAAGCTATAATCACGCCACTGCAATCCAGCCTAGGAATCAGAAGATACAGCCTCTGCCCTCATGCGTTTATAATGAAGCTGGAGAGGCTGATCTCATGAAGCAATCCATGGAAAAGTTTAAGCCTGCACAGTTGATGTGAAGGTGATAGATAGAAATGAACTTTCCAGATAAATGAAGTGTGATAGAAACATTTCTTTCTTTCTTTTTCTTTTCTTTCTTTTTTTTTTTTTTAAAGAGACAGAGTTTCGCTCTGTTGTCCAGGCTATAGTGCAGTGGCATGATCATAGCTCACTGCAGCCTTGAATTCCTGGGCTCAAGTGATCCTCCCACCTAAGCCCCCAGAGTAGCTGGGACTATAGGCATGCACCCCACCATGCCCAACTAATTGTTTTTTGTTTGTTTGTTTGAGATGGAGTCTTGCTCTTTCACTCAGGCTGCAGTGCAGTGGTGCAATCTTGGCTCTCTGGAAGCTCTGCTTTCCCGGTTCACGCCATTCTCCTGCCTCAGCCTCCCTGGTAGCTGCGACTACAGGCGCCCGCCACCACGCCCAGCTAATTTATTTGTATTTTTAGTAGAGACAGGGTTTCACCGTGTTAGCCAGGATGGTCTCGATCTCCTGACCTCGTGATCCACCCGCCTCAGCCTCCCAAAGTGCTGGGATTACAGGCGTGAGCCACCGTGCCCGGCCCCAGCTAATTGTTTTTACTTTTTATAGAGATGGGGTCTTGCTTTGTTGCCCAGGCTGATCTTGAACTCCTGGCCCCAACCTCCTGATCCTCCTTCCTTGGACTTCCAAAGTGCAGGGTGTCTAGGTGTGAGCCACTGTGTCTACTTTGATAGGAATATTTCTGATGTAGTCCACACTTCTTGCTTCTCAGACATCCAGGTCATCACCTGGGAAACATGCCTGTGCTCATGGGCAACTACGTTTTAAAGCAACTTGCCCTACACTGAGTAACCCATCTCCTCCCTCCCTGCTGATGGTCATTGAGGCCTCCTCTCCCATCCTGTCTGCTTCAAGGCACACAATGCTTTTGTGAAGTCGGAAGACTGAGTGCAAAGGCTGGACAACAGTTTGTGTCTCTGGAGCAAAACCCTCAGCTGTTTCTGCAGTTTCCCCGGACTCAGCCCATCCACAGAGGCAGCCAGAGGTCTGACCTCAGATAAGATGGCTGCTCTCAAGACATCACAGATGAAGGAGGCAGATGAGAAGTTAATTCTAGCATGGTGCCTGGCATGCAGTGGCCTCTCAACAAATATGTGTTGAATGAGAGGCATGTCACATAAAACCCTGAAAGTTGCAAGCAGAGACAAGGACAAGGAAGGCATTCCAAGGACAAGGAAGGCGGTCCAAGCTGCCGAACCGCAGGAGCAAAAGCTGCAGGCAGGAACGCAGGCCCCAGCGACCACCTGGCTTAGCTCCTGGAAAGCTGGGAGCTGGAGGCCAGCTGGCCAGCCCTGGAGGGGACTCAGTTCCATCCCTGAGGGCATGGCAGGGTGGCCTCCAGCCTCTGAGCCTCTCTCCCTTCACTGCCCCTCCCCAGGCCACTCAGAGGCGAGGGGTCATCCCAGGGAGAGCCAGAGGCCGCCTGAAAGGGCCGCCAGCCAAGAGGAGCAGCTGTTTTCAATGAGCTGCTTAACCTCGAGGCCAGGCCTGGAAATGTCCCTGAGTCAGCAGAAGCTGCCAGCCCCACCCTGCTAAGGGGCCAACTCTGGGGACCCAGCACCCCACCCTGCACCACGCCTGGCTAGAGACTGTGTCCACGTACATGCACGCACATTAGATCCTGGGCTGGACCAGGGGTGCATCGCTTCCGTGGAGGAGGGAGGCTCACATGACATGGAAGCCCAATACCCTGCCCGACTGTGCGGCATCCCCACGGACATCCTGAACTATGGCGGGTTTCCCTCTACCGGCCACCTTCCACTTTTCACACCCTCCTCCCTCCTCCCCAACAGCCCCTCCATCCCATCCAGGCCAAACTGCTTTCCTCCCACAGCTTAAAGCGCTTGTGCCTAAAACCTACACACACAGCCCCAGTGGATGCGCTGTTGCTGTCACAGGCCACCCTTTGTAGAGCAGTGGCGGGCTTCCCACACCAGTCATTTCCAGAGATGCTTTTCTCCCCGCTTCAAATCTCTGTGTTGCGGACTGTGTATCCTGTGTTTTAGGAAGACATTAAACCACACTCTGGCAGGGAATGGGTGGAGAGGTGGGACTGTCCCTCCACCTACTAAATGCAGGGGGTGGTGGGGAAGGAGACTGTCACCTTTCCCGCGGTTTTGCTGATCCCCCAGACTCCGCCCCGGGGGTGGGGGCGGGGTGGGGGTAATGCGGGCTGGGTGGAAGCCAGCCCCTGGGGTTCTCTGGGAAGGCAAATGCTGGCCCACGCTGGCCTTCCCCTTCGCAATGTCATGGTGTTTGATCTCATCGCCTGATGGCTTTTGACTTCAGACCAAAGCATCACAATATTTTCGGCCAGTCTTCCCCCAGGCCCCCCTTGCCGGAAGAACTGGAGAGCGGCAGCGCAACAGCAAGCAGCGATCGCTCTCGCCTCCAACCTCTGCTCCGGGCAGCGCCCGGCCCTTTCCTCCCACTGGCTCTTCCTCACCGGGGGTCACCAGGCCTGGATCCCCAGAGCCGGAGCATCCCGGGGACGGGCACACCTTTCTCCCCCAACCCAGTGCCCAGGATCTGGGGCTCCCAGATCCACCTGCCCTTGGAGTTCCGAGTCTTCTCTGCTTCTGCTCCCCGAGGGGCACCCCTGCCCCCGCCATCGTGCGCCCCCAACTCCACGGAGTGCCCCTCCCCAAGCCGCCATTCGCCCTCAATCTGCGGTACTCCCCTCCCCTCGCCACCGTTAACCCCTTCCTCCACGGAGCACCCCTCCCCCCGACATCCTGCACCCCCCTCAAGGGGCGCCACTTCCTCCGTCACCGTGCGCCCCCCTCTCCACTGGGCGCCCCTCCCTCCACCGCCGTGCGCCTCTCAATCTGTGGCGCGCCCCGCTCCGCCGCCTCCCAGCCCAGCTAGACAAATGCCCGGTGTGCGTGGCCGCTGCCCCCGGCGCCGTCTGCGAGCCCGCAGCCAAAATAAACAGCCCAAGAGCCACTTCCTTCCCCGTGGGGGGAGCTTTCACGACGGCTGGCTCCAGTCGCGGCAGGAAGTGGCTTTCTGGGCCAGCACGATCCAACCTCATTGACCGGGCCGCTAAGGGCAGAATTCGGGAATGGGACCCGGAGCGCGGGGGCTGAAGCAGAGCCTCGCCATGCCCACGCGATCTCTCGTGCCCTCGCGGGGACCCCATCGCCGACAGCGGCCACCACTCCATAACGCAGGTCCGGAAAGCCTCTGCGGAGCCACACCTCCGTGCGGGGGTGTCGTGCGCCTGTCCCTTCTTAAAATCGTGGACAGGTTAGGACCTCCGTGCGGGGGTGTCGTGCGCCTGTCCCTTCTTAAAATCATGGACAGGTTAGGACTGCGCGCCTGGCTGATTGAAGACGAACCAGTGAGTGAGTGAGTGACTTTATTAGGAAACATTCACAGGAATTTGGGGGAAAGCACTTTTTTAAAATGTGGTTTTGACAGTGTCTACAAGGTGTGTGTGGGAGGAGCAACCGAAAGCTGAAATATTACAGGTGCCACTCCAGTTCATTGCAGAGTCAACAAAAATGAAAATCTTTGGACCTTTCTGTAATTCACAATTTTCCATAGTGAAAATTTATGTTTTCTGAATTAAAAAAAAAAAAAAAAAACTTTGATACCCCCACACATATAAAAGAAATGTGTAGAGAAATGTATTCAACCAGAATTATTAGTTCATGAGAAACTGAGGTTTAAAATATTAACAGGTAGGGCGCGGTGGCTCACGCCTTTAGTTCCAGCATTTTGGGAAGCCGAGGCAGGTGGATCACTTAAGGCCAGGAGTTCAAGACCAGCCTGGCCAACATGGTGAAACTCCCATCTCTAATAAAAATACAAAAATTTGCCAGGTGTGGTGGCGGGTGTGGTGGTGCACGCCGGAGGAGACTGAGGCAGGAGAATCGCTTGAACCCAGGAGGAGGAGGTTACAGTGAGCCCAGATCACACCACTGCACTCTAGCCTGGGGGACAGAGTGAGACTCCGTCTCCATGAAAAAGAAAAAAAAATTAACATTGCATTCAATTTCTTGGTAATGGTCTTTCAAGTAACACTTGACAAAAAAGGTAGAGATTCCCAACAACCTGCACTGGAGGTCCTCACTGGCCAAGCACCCACCGAGGACCCAGGTTCTGCCCCTGGCCTCTCCATGCCCTGGACCTTTGCTTGCCATGAGTCTGAGCTTGTGAAAGATGTCTGTCAGTTGGGCGCAGTGGCTCACACCTGTAATCCCAGCACTTTGGGAGGCCGAGGCGGGCGGATCATGAGCTCAAGAGATCGAGATCATTCTGGCCAACATGGTAAAACACCATCTCTACTAAAAGTACAAAAATTAGCTGGGCGTGGTGGCGCTCGCCTGTGGTCCCAGCTACTCAGGAGGCTGAGGCAGGAGAATTGCTTGAACCTGGGAGGCGGAGGTTGCAGTGAGCCGAGATCGCGCCACTGCACTCCAGCCTGGCGACAGAGTGAGACTCCGTCTCAAAAAAAAAAAAAAAAAAAAAAAAAGATGTTTGTCAAATGACAGAATGACCGTGAACGAGGGGATCTTAGAATTCATCTTGCCAATCCTTTAGAATGGGGAAACTGAACACAGAAAGATTAGGTGACTTGCCTAGGGATGTTCAAGGAACCCGGACCATGGCCTTTTTATTAGGTCTAAACCTCATCAGAGTCCTAAACAGCACTATGCCAGTATTTGCTTCTCTAGGCAAACCATATCATTTACGTCAATACCGAGAATGAAATGGCAAGTTAGTGATCATTACACCAGCACCACAAGCATGAACCAGGCCTGCCCCCGGCAAACTGGGACCTGTGGTCACCCTGCGCTTGTGAAAAGGGACACAAAGAATGCCAGGCATTAACCATGCGCTTCCAGGCACCAGACACTGGGTTCCAAGGCTTTTCATTAATCCTTATAACAACCCTCAGATGTAGTTAAAATTCTGATCTGCACTCAACAGATAAGGAAACTGAGGTATTAAATAACTAAGAGATTAACATCTTGATAACACAGTTAATAAGGGGAAGAGCTGGGAAGGATGGCCAGGCAGGCTTATTCCAGAACGGACTCCAGCTAGCCTCCGTATTTTAAATTATAGCCCACAGGCAAGCTGTGTTTGGCTTCAGGGTGTGTGAGAGAGATTACACATAAAAATGTGAATTTCCAGTTGGAGGCAGCATGCCTGCAGGGCGCCAGCCACAACAGCTGGTGCAGCTGCCCACCTGGAAGGGGTGTGGGCTCACCAGCTTGCCACAGTCTCCACCCATCACTTTTGTGCCCCTACCACACACACACTCTGAAGTGGAATGAGAGTGGCCATATATAGTATCATGCTTGTACCCTTGTTTTTCTGAGTGGCAAAGCATTCTTCAGTATCCTGGTGTCTATTAAGAATGACGGCCAAGCATGGTGGATCATGCCTGTAATCCCAGCATTTTGGGAGGCTAAGGCAGGCAGATCACTTGAGGCCAAGAGTTCGAGGCCAGACTGGCCAACATGGTGAGACACCTCTACTAAAAATACAAAACTTAGCCGGGCGTGGTGGCGTGTGCCTGTACTCCCAGCTACTCGGGAGGCTGAGGCAGGAGAATCACTTGAACCCTGGAGGCGGAGGTTGCAGTGAGCTGAGATAGTGGCACTCCAACCTCGGCGACAGAGTGACACTCTTGGCTCAAAAAAATTTAAAAATTAAAAAAAAAAAAAGAATGACAAGAGGGCTACATCGATTTCAAAATAAAACAAAACAAAAAATGTGCGTATTGGTGGAGTGGGGTCTGCTGCCCTGCAGACGTGACTGATGTCAAATGACACTGTGACGTGCTGCATAGGAGGCATGAGACACGTTTGAAACACAGTACAATATGACTGAGAAATCAAGGCACGTTTCCTAATGAGCTGTTGCTCCACCCATTGGCGATTCCCTGCCCTCCTGACATGGCAACATTCAAGGATCACTTGTTTGGTTCTAAAAGCAAAAAAGCACAGCACTCTTTTTGAGACAGAGTCTTTCTCTGTTGCCCAGGCTGGATTGCAGTGATGAAATTTCGGCTCACTGCAACCTCCACCTCCTGGGTTCAAGGGATTCTCCTGCCTCAGTCACCCAAGTAGCTGGGATTACAGGCGTCTACCACCATGTCCGGCTAATTTTTGTACTTTTAGTAGAGACAGGGTTTTGCCACGTTGGCCAGATTGGTCTTGAACTCCTGACCTCAGGTGATCCACCCACCTTGGCCTCCCAAAGTGCTGGGATTACAGGCATGAGCCACCACACCCAAATGGCACTCTTTAAAGTCAAGTGAGTTTAGGCCAGGCGCGATGGCTCAAGCCTGTAATCCCAGCACTTTGGGAGGCCGAGGCGGGCGGATCACGAGGTCAGGAGATCGAGACCATCCTGGCGAACACGGTGAAACCCCGTCTCTACTAAAAAATACAAAAAAACTAGCCGGGCGAGGTGGCGGACGCCTGTAGTCCCAGCTACTCGGGAGGCTGAGGCAGGAGAATGGCGTAAACCTGGGAGGCGGAGCTTGCAGTGAGCTGAGATCCGGCCACTGCACTCCAGCCTGGGCGACAGAGCGAGACTCCGTCTCAAAAAAAAAAAAAAAAAAAAAAAAAAGTCAAGTGAGTTTAGAATCGTTCTTGCTTGGGAACCTTCAAGATCTCCTTTTAAAATTCTAGCCAAAGATTAAACACTTGCCAACTTCTGCGATGACAGATCAGCCAGGCCTTGCCCCCACCTCCAGGAGGCACCATGGTGGAGGGTTTGGGAGGGCAGCTCTAGAATCTGGACCTACCCAGGTTCACACCTCTGCTTGGATGCTTGCGCCCTGGGATTGGCTGCCTCATTTCCACGAGCCTCGATTTGGGAAGGACATGAATAAGACCTGTCTCGTGGGTTTCTGGGAAGACAAAGGGAGAGAAGGCTTCCTGTCCCTCTGTACCTGGGGAGCACGGAGTAATGGAAGGCCATTACTGCTTTTGATATTTAAGCAAGAGCCTCTGCCCAGTTTTGGGCAGTGAGCTCAAGAATCTGTTTGTGTTTCACAGCAGAGAGCCTGGGAACCAGGCTTAGCAGACAGTGTAATCTGGATAAGAAGAAACGATAAGAGGAAATACGGCCAAGGACTCCAGTGTGTAAGCTGCTCTTCAGAAGAATTAAAAGAAAAATAAACCCACGGTCCAGATGCAAAGTCCTCTCCCGACCCCAATTCCCATGGGTGCCCAATCCTTTGCAACCACCATTTGTTGCTGTCTTTGAACTCTGGACCCCTCCTCAGGTCTCCCAGGAGGGAGATGCAAGGAGAAGAGGAGGGTGTGTCAGGGAAAAGTACGGGCTCTCTGGAAGGGCCAGGGCAGATCGGGTGTGTGCTCTTTCAGCCACATTCTGGTTCTGCAGAAATAAACTCCAAGGGCAGCTGTAAAGGGAAAATGAGGTCACTCGCAACGCAGCTGGAAGGGAAAGTGTGGAAAGAGGTGGGGCACCGTCCACACCCCTTGGCCTGGCAGACACTGGGACAGGAGGAGTTGGCCTGGGACCCTCGCTAGGACCCTCGCGCAGTCACGCAACCTCCACCTCCCGGGTTCAAGCGATTCTCCTGTCTCAGCCTCCCGAGTAGCTGGGATTACAGGCGTGTGCCATCACACCCAGCTAATTTTTGTATTTTTAGTAGCGACGCGGTTTCACCGTGTTGGCCAGGCTGGTCTCGAACTCCTGACCTCAAGTGATCCGCCCACCTGGGCCTCTCAAAGTGCTGGGATTACAGGCGTGAGCCACCATGCCCGGCCTGTTCTTCCCTCTCTAATATCAATAAAAAATTAATGGGGTTGTGAAGAGAACTCAGGCTCTAGATTCAAAGCTGGGTTTGAGTCTCGGTTCCTGAGCGAGTCATTGACCCCTGCACTCTCGGTGTCCTCCTCTGGTCAGTGGAGAAAACACTCCTCATGTCCACTGCATAGACCAACTACTGAGCACTGAGCAGGTACACTGAGCAGGTACGCTGAGCAGGCACCTTGTACTGCCCACGGGGTGGTTGGCAGGGCTGGCTGAGATCATGGATGGGATGGTCTCATCTTACGGCTCCTCACAAAGGGAGCTCATGGGTGTAGTCGCCCCAGTGGGGCAACCTTTTTGCTGGAAAAATTGGCAGCATCTATCAACAACCTTCAAAAGAACGAACACTTTGACCCCAGATTTCATTTCCTAGGAATTTAACTTAAGGAAAGAATTAAGAATGTATACAAAGATTTAGCTACACAGCATTATTTATAAGAGCAATGATGGGGGAGCAACTAATGTCCAACAATCTAGTGTTGACTAAGTAAATGGAAATGTATTCATCTAATGGAATACTATGCACACAACAGAAAACATATAAAACATTCTGTATTTAGACACAGAAACACTTTGGGAGGCCGAGGCGGGTGGATCATCTGAGGTCAGGAGTTCGAGACCAGCCTGACAAACATAGTGAAACCTCTTCTCTACCAAAAAGACAAAAAATCAGCCAGGCATGGTGGTATGCGCCTGTAACGCCAGCTACTCAGGAGGCTGAGGCAGGAGAATCACTTGAACCCAGGAGGTGGAGATTGCAGTGAGCTGAGATCACGCCACTACACCCCAGCATGGGCAATAGAACAAGACTCTGTCTCAAAAAAAAAAAAAAAGGCAAAAATGAATATATAGTATAACTTCATTTTTATTTTCTTTTAAATCAAGTAATGTCTAGAAAGACGCTTTTGCATTCTTGTTCTTAAAGGTGGGTGTCGAAATTGCCTGGGGAGCTTATTGACAATGCCAGTATGTGGGCCCTAGAGCAGGTCTACTGAACTAGAATCTTGGAGTGACGGAATATCTAGATTGCAAACAAGAGTCCCAAGCAATTCTGGGGTACACCAGGGTTCCAGAAGAACTGTACATACCCAGGTGTTAATAGTGGTTATGACTGACTTATGAGATCGCTGTTGATTTTTATTTTCTTCTCTTCGTATTTTCTACAATTAATGTATTTGGTAATTAAAAAGAGATGGAGGATATATGTGTGCATCTGTCCTTTGTTTCAAACATAACCCTGCGGGACTTGAACTCATATATGCAGAGTTGGACACTAAACCCAGCACATTTGGAGAGGATGAGCAAAGGAGTAAACCAAACAAGATCCTTCTGGGAGAGCCTCTAGATGGGTAAGACCAACCACCCGATCCTGGTGCCAAGGGGGAGACACTGCTGACAACGAAGAAGTGGGTACCTTCAGAGGCATCAAGTTGGCATAGGTCAAAAACCACCTTTTCACCCTCACAGGGATCCACATTAGACTTCAGGTCTGAGCAAGGAGTCTGTGTGCTATGATGCACACAGTGACACTTCTATCAGTGAAAATGAGAAATGACCTGCCCAGCATAGTTTCATAGCATCTATAAACCCAGAACTTTGGGGCTGAGGCGGGAGGATTGCTTGAGCCCAAGAATTCAAGACCAGCCTGGGCAACATAATGAGACCCTGTCTCTTAAAAAAAAGAGAGAGGGACAGAGGAATGACCTAAATGTCCAATAGGGGATAAGTTATGGTTCATTCACACAACAGAATCCTATGTAGCCAACAGAAGTGTTGGGCAGAAATACATTGATGACATATTGCTGAATGAAAAAAGAACATTATGAAACAACATGAAAGCATCTCTATAAAGTTTTATACAATGAAAGCCGGGTGCGGTGGCTCACGCCTGTAATCCCAGCACTTTGGGAGGCCGAGGCAGGTGGATTGCTTGAGCTCAGGAGTTTGCGACCAGTATGGGCAACATGGCAAAACCCCATCTCTACATAAAATACAGAAAAAAAAAATTCGCTGCTGTTGGTGGTGCACACCTGTGGTCCTGCTTACTCAGGAGTCTGAGATGGGAGGATTGCTTGAGCCCAGAAGATTGAGGCTGCAGTGAGCCAAGATCATGCCACTGCACTCCAGCCTGGGCAGCAGAGCAAGACTCCATCTCAAAAAAATATATATAATATATATATACACACACACATATTATATATATAAAATATATATAGTGTGTATATAAATAATATCTCCAGCCTGGGCGACAGAGCAAGACTCCGTCTCAAAAAAAAAATATATATATATATATATATTATATATACACACATGTATAATAGTGTATATATACACACACATTATATATATGTGTGTGTATATATAATATATATATATTTGAGATGAATGTATATAATGTTTCTAGAGGACCATTCAAAGGAACCAGACCTGGCATTCCTTGCTCATGTGATCCTGTCTCTTAGCCTCTCGGGCTCAATTTCTTTATCTGTGAAATGCAGGAATGTGAAGGTTTAAAATATGGACTATATGGAATTATCTGATGCTGACCCTGGCTTACTTTACGTAAATGTAAATTTACTTACTTTATGTAAATTTACTATCAATAAATGATAATGGGGTCTCCCATTTCTCATTTGTTGCACAAACAACATTATATGGAAACATTATAGTTTCTAAAAAGAAGGAAGCCTTCCAAAGGCCAATTCCCTAACTTACTGGCACCCTTCAGAGTTGCATTCGGGTCACTTACCAGGTACTGTCATTTCATGTTCATAGAATTTTGTGTCCCGTTGTTTTTCGAAAAGCAAACGTGTACGACAGCGTTTGAACCCTCCACCCCTGCCTCTTCTGTGAACACTTGGCTAAGTCATAAAGATAAAGAGGAGAAAACTCGCGATAGCGGGCTATTAATGCAGACAGCACCAGGTGGTTCCCTGCAGACACAGAACCAGCTCCAGCTGGTGCCCCTTGAGAGTCTCTCGCAGAATCTCGGAGGCTGATCCTCGCCCGCAAGCACAAGCGGGGAGGAGTCCTATGCCCTGCCCTAAGTCCCAAAGGAGGATCTGCGGGCTGTGCTGGAAAACACCACCAGAGGGCCCCCTTACCCTCCCAGGGAGGCTCTGACTGGCTGTGAGGAGTCACATGCTCATCCTTGGACCAATGACAGGAGGGTACTGGGAACAGGACGTGAGTGCTGCTGGGATCACGTGACTGATCACAGGCAAAAGATGCCCATTGCCACTCCATGGCCCAAGATACCAACATGTTTATTTTTTACTTTTACTTTTTGTAAAGATGGGGTCTTGCTATGTTGCCCAAAGTGGTCTTCAACTCCTGGCATCCCAAAGTGCTGGGATTACAGGTGTGAGCCACGGCATCCCGGCTCCAGACATGTTTTTTTTTATTTTTCCAGATGCAGTCTTTCTCTGTTGTCCAGGGTGGAGAGCACTGGCACAATCTCAGCCCACTGCAACCTCCATCTTCTGGGTTCAAGCAGTTCTCCTGCCTCAGCCTCTTGAATAGCTGGGATTACAGGTGCCCATCACCACACCTGGCTAATTTTTGTATTTTTAGAAGAGATGGGGTTTCGCCATGTTGGCCAGGCTGGTCTCAAACTCCTGACCTCAAGTGATCCACTTTCCTCAGCCTCCCAAAGTGCTGGGATTACAGACAGGAGTCACCACACCCAGCCTCCAGACATGTTTAAAACAGAAAAATTTCATCTACAATCACCCCTGTTAAATAATATATTATGTAGTATATAGCATAGTACGTAAAAGAATCTCTTTTAATTTTGCTGTGATTTTTCTACCAATTTTATCTATACATCCAAAATATTTCCATTCATATATATACACACATGTAATACACGTATATAAACATAAATATACATGCACATATCCACACGCAAACATTTTTGGATCTTTTTTCACTTAATATTTCAGCAAAGGGATTTTTCTGTCCTTAAAAATATTCGTAAAAATCACCTTAATGATTGTATATTATTCCATGATATTACGTTTCATTTAATCATTTCCTAGCTATTAGTTTTACTTACAAACATAATTTCCTAATTCTAATGTTATGTTTAACATATTATTATGTCAATCTTTCCTGGCACTGTTGTGAGAGGTGAAATTGTTTTGCTAGTGATTTTAAACATTTTCCATTGGCTTATTAGACACAGGCATTTCCTCTTGGTGAACTCTGTTCAGATCTTTTACAGTCTTATCTATTTTGACCATAATTGCCTTAAAACCATTGCAGGTTCCTGTGTTTTTCTCATGGTTTTATATGAGCTAGTTGCCATGTTTGTTACAGATCCCTTCCCTGTTTGTTGTTCTTTTTAAATTTTATTTGAAACCCTCACTGGTCACTGAGTACCCTTCTCCCACACTAAAGGTAACCACTCTTCTGACTACAAACAGCACAGATGCGTTGTACCTTTTATTTTGGTGTTTTTTTTTTTTTAGATGGAGTTTCACTCTTGTCACCCAGCTGGAGTACAATAGCGTGATCTCAGTTCACTGCAACCTCCACTTCCCAGGTTCAAGTGATTCTCTTGCCTCAGTTTCCTCAGTAACGTGAGATTACAGGCACCTGCCACCATGCCCAGCTAATTTTTGTATTTTTAGTAGAGACGGGGTTTCATCACACTGGCCAGGCTGGTCTCGAACTCCTGACCTCAGGTGATCCACCTGCCTTGGCCTCCCAAAGTGCTGGGATTACAGGCGTGAGCAACTGCGCCCGGCTATTTTGGTGTTTTCTATACATTGGGTCATACGGTATGAAGTAGCGTCTGGCTCAGTTTGTGAACTCCATCCATGCTGTGGCATGCAACTGGAGCTTGTTCATTCTCATCGCTAATATTCAATTTTGTGAAGCTGCCACAATTCATTCTATTGTTGGTGGGCATTTGGGTGGTTTTCAGTTTGGCACTAGTTTTTAGTTTTTGGCTATTATGAATAAGGCTACTATGAACAACTTTTCTTTTTTAAGACTATGGTTAAAATTCCTTAGGTTATCTGCTAAATACAAAGGGGAGGCCAGGCGCGGTGGTTCACGCATGTAATCTCAGCACTTTAGGAGGCCGAGGCAGGTGGATCACTTGAGCTCAGGGGTTCGCAACCCGCCTGGCCAACATAGTGGAACTCCATCTCTACTAAAAATACAAAAATTAGCCAGGCATGGTGGCAGGCACCTGTAATCCCAGCTACTTGGGAGGATGAGGCAGAATAATTGCTTGAACGTGGGAGGTGGAGGTTGCAGTGAGCCGAGATCGCACTGCTGCAGTCCAGCCTGGGTGACAGAGTGAGACTTCGTCTCAGAAAAAGGGAAAGGGTACTTTTTTAGTGGAGAGATCTGGTAGACACCAGCTGAAACAAATGGTCAAAGTTAGCGTAAGGGAACAAACTGACATTGGTGTGATGGAATGGAAGGACACAACATCACCCATGAATTCCCTTTCCAAAAACGTTTAATATGAATCCAGGAACGAGTAAACAATCAGACAAATTTAGACTGTGGGACGTTTTACAAAACAACTGGCCTGGGATCCTCAAAAATGCAATGCCATAAAAGACAACAAGGCCAAGCAACTATTCTAGATTAAGGGAGATTAAAGAGACATGATACCTAATTGAATCCTGAATTTTAAAACAGCTATAGGCCAGGCACGGTGGCTCACGCCTGTAATCCCAGTACTTTGGGAGGCCGAGGCGGGCGGATCACAAAGTCAGGAGATCGAGACCATCCTGGCTAACACAGTGAAACCACAACTCTACTAAAAAAAAAAAAATTAGCCAGGCTTGGCGGTGGGCGCCTGTAGTCCCAGCTACCAGGGAGGCTGAGGCAGGAGAATGGTGTGAACCCGGGAGGCAGAGCTTGCAGTGAGCCGAGATCGCGCCACTGCACTCCAGCCTGGGCGACAGAGCGAGACTCTGTCTCAAAAAAAAAAAAAAAAAAGAAAAAAGAAAAAAAAGAATCATTAGCCATGTATTTGTCACTTAAAGTTATGTAAATCATCCATCATGTGGTTTCCAATTTGTTTTGCTACTAAAGGCTGTGGCTCAAGCATATAGTCCCAACTCAGGCGGCTTAGGCGGGAGCATTGCTTAAGCTCTGCCAATACTAGCTTTTCTGTTTTTGCTAGTTTAAGTAGTTAAAGAAAGCTAATTTCCCTCATTTCTAGTGATCTTTGCACTTTGTTTATTTATTTGAGACAAAGTCTCACTCTGTTGCCTAAGCTGGAGTGCAGTGGCACAATCTCAGCTCACCACAACCTCTGCCTCACGGGTTCAAGTGATTCTCCTGCCTCAGCACCCCCCACTCTGCCCCGCCCAAGTAGCTGGGATTACAGGCATGCGCCACCACGCCCGGCTCCTTTTTGTATTTTTAGTAGAGATGGGGTTTCACCGTGTTGGCCAGGATGATCTCAAATTCCTGGCCTCAGGTGATCCGCCTGCCTCAGTCTCCCAAAGTGCTGGGATTACAGGCATGAGCCACTGCGCCCAGCCCAATCTTTGCACTTTCTGTGTGAAAGCTTGCTATCTGAATTTCCTCAAGTGTGATCAACTATAAACTGAAATTAAAGTTTCTAATTGTAATCCAGGTGTCCTCATAACATTTGTTTTTGTTTTATTTTGCTTTTGAGACAAAGAGAGTCTTCTCACTTTTTCACGGAGGCTGGAGTGCAGTGGCACGATCTCAGCTCACTGCAACCTCTGCCTCCGGGGTTAAGAGTTCAAGACCAGCCTCAACCTCCCAAGTAGCTGGGATTACAGGTGCCCACCGCCACCCCTGGCTAATTTTTTTCTTTTCTTTTCTTTTCTTTTTTTTTTTTTGAGACAGGGTTTCACTCTGTCACACAGGCTGGAGTGCAATGGCACCACCTCGGCTGACTGCAACCTCTACCTCCCAGGTTCAAGCAATACTCCTACCTCAGCCTCCTAAGTAGCTGGGATTACAGGCACATGCCACCATGCCCAGCTAATTTTTGTATTTTTAGTAGAGACAGGGTTTCACCATGTTGTCCAGGCTGGTCTCGAACTCCTGACCTCGTGATCTGCCCACCTTGGCCTCCCAAAGTGCTGGGATTACAGGCGTGAGCCACTGTGCCCGGCCGTGCTCATAACATTTAAAAGTAAAAATTCCTTTTCCTATTAGTGTGTTTTTTCTGGTGTGTCTCACATTAAGTTCTTATAACAGTTTAAATCCACTTCTGGAATTTTTTTCTAGTACATTGGACGACTTTTTTTTATTTTAATTCAAAACCATATGTTTTTCATGACCATGACATCATGTAAAATTCTAGAAGGGTAACTCTCATTGCCTTACCATAAAAAAAAAAAAAAAAAAAAAAAAAAAAAGTTCTTTGGAACACTTGTCTGCTTTCTTTTTTCATTTTCAACAAATATTTACTAAATAATACCAAATGCCAACCTTGAAGCTGCTCACACCTGTAATCCCAATACCTTGGGATTGGGAGGCTGGGGCAGGAGGAGCCCTTGAGCCCAGGAGGTCGAGACCAGCCTGGGCAACATAGGAAGACCCCCTACTAAAATAGTAGCAACAAAATAGAGTGGCGGCGCCGCCTGTCGTCCCAGCTACTTGGGAAGCTAAGGCAGAAGAATTGCTTGAGCCCAGGAGGTTGAGTCTCCCGTGAGTACCACTGCACTCCAGCCTGGGCAACACAGCAAGACCCCGTTTCAAACAAACAAGCAAACAAACAAAAACAAATGCCACCGTGGCCAAGGTAATGTGCAGAAACCTGTGCAGCAACAAAAAGGCCCTGCTCTGGAGGTGTTTGAGGGACGACAGCAGTAAAATGCTAGAACAGCTGTGGAAAGAAAGGCTCCTTCCAGCTGAGGGCAACCAGAAGGCCACAGGTGTGAACTGGGACTCAGAGACAGCCCCCTGGGAAGCTGGTGCTCCTGGCAGGAAAAAAAGCCTGAGCAGAGTCCCAGTTGGGCAGTACTGAGAGCTATGGGTAATGGCAAGGAGCTCAGCTTGGCTTGCACAAGCACTGAGAACCTGACCATGGAAGGCCAGGAATTCTTTTTCTTTTCTCTCTTTTTTTTTTTTTTGAGACAGAATCTTGCTCTGTTACCAAGGCTGGTGCAATGGCATGATCTCAGCTCACTGCAACCTCCACCTCCCGGGTTCAAGTTATTCTCCTGCCTCAGCCTCCCGAGCTGCTGGGATTACAGGCATGCACCACCATGCCTGGCTAATTTTTGTATTTTTAGGAGAGACCGGGTTTCACCATGTTGGCCAGACTAGTCTTGAACCCCTGGCCTCAAGTGATCCACCCGCCTCAGCCTCCCAAAGTGCTGCGATTACAAGCACGCACCACCACACCTGGCTAATTTTTGTATTGTTAGTAGAGACGGGGTTTCACCATTTTGTATTTTTGTATTTTTAATGGAGACGGGTTACCATGTTCGCCAGGCTAGTCTTGAACTCCTGACTTCAGGTGATCCGCCTGCCTTGGCCTCCCACAGTGCTGGGATTATAGGCATGAGTCACCGCGCCTGGCGGGAATTCTAAATTCAGAAAGTTTACATTGATTCAAGCTGTCCCTTAGCAGCACTAACATGGCAGCAATGCCAGCTCTGGACTGAGGGTGGAGGGGAAGACCCTGAGGGAGGAAACTGTGGATGTAAATTATCTCACAAAGGCCGAGGGAAGAGAGTTTTCAAAAGTGTCCATCGGTCCTGGTGCAGTGGTTTGTGCCTGTAATCCCAGCACTTTGGGAGGCCAAGGCAGAAGAATCTCATGAGCCCAGTTCAAGGCCAGGTCTGGGGAACATAGCGAGACTCTGTCTTTAATTAAAAAACAACAACAGGCCGGGCACGGTGGCTCACACCTGTAATTCCAGCACTTTGGGAGGCCAAGGGTGGATCAGAGGTCAGGAGATTGAGACCATCCTGGCTAACACGGTGAAACCCTGTCTGTACTAAAAATACAAAAACAAAATTAGCCGGCCGTGGTGGCGGGCGCCTGTAGTTCCAGCTACTCGGGAGGCTGAGGCAGGAGAATGGCGTGAACCCGGGAGGCGGGGCTTGCAGTGAGCGGAGATTGCGCCACTGCACTCCAGCTTGGACGACAGAGTGAGACTCTGTCTAACAAAACAAACAAACAAAAAAACAAACAACAACAACAAAAAACCCAGAAAACAGTCCATTGTAGGGAAGCAATTTTGTTTTGTTTGAACCAAGTACATCCTAACAATGAAATATTGAGCACGTTAATAAGAATGAGGCAGCTCTGTAGATGGCTATGGCAAGATCTCTAAGAATACATAAAATAAAAATTATTTTGCAGAAGATTTTAAAATATGGGCCTATTTGGGTAAAAGGAGTATTTACGTGTGTGCATATGCATAAAAAATCAGAAGATTACCCAATGAACTACTACTAATCTTCACTGGGGAATCTTGGTTGGGAAGATTACCCATAGAATCTGCTAGTGGTAGACTGGCTTGTGCTAGGGTGTGATCAGTGTAGGGGAGTGGACTTCACATTTTTTCGCACTTACTTGCATATGGTTTGAATGTTTTCCACTGAGCATGCATTTTTACTTTCCTTTTTTTGAGATAGGGTCTCACTGTGTTGTCCAGGTTGTGCAGTGGTGCAATCATAGCTCACTGCAGCCTCCAACTCCTGGGCTCAAGTAATCTTCCTGCCTCAGCCTCCTGAGTAGCTGAGACTACAGGCACGCACCACTGTGCCCAGCTAATTAAAAAAAAAAAAAAAATTGTAGACATGGGGTCTTGCTATGTTGCCCTGGCTGGTCTCCAACTCCTGGCCTCAAGCAATCTCTCCTCCCTTGGCCTCCAAAAGCACTGGGATAATAGGCATGAGCCACTGTGCCTGGCCCATTCTTACAATTGAGGCTAATGAACAGCATCCATGCTGCAAGGTGAGGCCTAAGAAAGGTCACTTAATTTAGTAATTAGGGAGCCTCATTAGTATGACCCTTGGGGGCAGTCCCTTAGACAGTAGGCTAAAGGCAACTAGAGGCAAAAAGGGGAGAGGTATGCCCAACCACCCCAGTGTTCCCTAGTCTGTCTTGGTTTTATTCCAGAGTCCCAGGAAGTTCCTTATCCTTCCCTAAGTGAAGATTAAATAGAGAAGTGTAAGGATGAAGAGGAAGGTGATAAAGAGGATGGCAACAAATTGAGGGGTTTTGGGGGATAGGACTGTTGAGGATGGGATTTTTTTTTCTTTGGTGTCTCAATTTACTTTCAGAAAAACTACGATTACTTTTTGGCACTTACAGTAGTTAGCAAAGTGTCACGAAGAAGTAATGCCTCTCACTGAGGCTATTTCTGAAAAAGAAAAAGAAAAAAAGAGTAATAATGAAGTCACGGGTTTAGACCTGCTTCAATTTAAAAAAATAAAATGGGGCTGGGCATGGTGGTGCACTTTGGGAAGCTGAGGCAAGAGAATCGCTTGAACTCAGGAGGCAGAAGTTGTAGTGAGCCAAGATCGTGCCACTGCACTCCAGCCTGGGTGACAGAGGGAGACTGTCTGGGAAAAAAAAAAAAAAAAGTTGTGTCAGAGGTGTTTGAACCAGAGCAACTCCATCTTTAATAGGGGCTGGGTAAAATGAGGCTGGGAACTCCTGGGCTGCATTCCCAAGAGGTTAGGCATTCTAAGGCACAGGATGACATAGGAGGTCAGCACAAGACACAGGTCACAAAGACCTTGCCGAAAAAACAGCATGCAGAATAGAAGTCACCCAAATCCCACCAAAACTAAGAGGTGACAAAAGTGACCTCTGAGCCGGGCATGGTGGCTCACACCTGTAATCCCAGCACTTTGGGAGGCTGGCGTGGGCAGATTATGAGGTCAGGAGTTCAAGACCAGTCTGGTCAACATGGTAAAATCCCATCTCTACTAAAAGTACAAAAATTAGCCAGGTGTGGTGGCACGTGCCTATAGTCCCAGCTACTTGGGAGGCTGAGGCAGGAGAATTGCTTGAACCTGGGAGGCAGAGGTTGCGGTGAGCCGAGGTGGTACCATTGCACTCCAGCCTGGGTGACAGAGTGAAACCCTGTCTCAAAAAAAAAAAAAAAGAAAAAGAAAAAAAAAATAGGAGGTTGCAGTGAGCCAAGATCATGCCATGGCACTGCAGCCTGGGCAACAGAGTGAGACTCCGTCTCAAAAAAAAAAGTGACCTCTGGTCATCCTCACTGCCCATTTTTTATACACTAATTATAATGCATTGGCATGCTAAAAGATACTCCTATCAGTGCCATGACAGTTTACAAACGCCATGGCAATGTCAAGAAGTTACCTTATAGGGTCTAAAAAAGGGAGGACTCCCTTCGTTCTGGGAACTGCCCACCCCTTTCCCAGAAAACTCACGAATAATCCACCCCTTGTTTAGCATATCATCAAGAAGTAACAATTGTATAAGCAGCTGAGCCGTCATGCTACTTCTCTGCCTATGGAGTAGCCATTCTTTACTCCTTTCCTTTCCTAATAAGCCTACTTTCACTTTTCCCTATGGATTCACCTCAAATTCTTCTTGCATGAGTTCCCTCTCTTGGGGTCTGGATTGGACCCCCTTTCTGGTAACAGTTGCAGTTAGGATTTTTTTTTTTTTTTTGAGACAGGGTCTCATTCTGTCACCCAGGCTGGAATGCGATGATGCAATCACGGCTTACTACAGCCTCAACCTCCTGTGCTCAAGCGATCCTCCCATCTCAGCCTCCCCAGTAGCTGGGACTACAGGCATGAGCCAGGACACCCGGCTAATTTTTTTCTTTTTTTCTTTTTTTTTGTAGTGACTGGGTTTCATCATGTTGCCCAAGCTGGTCTTAAACTCCTGGGCTCAAGCAATCTTCCCTCCTCAGCCTCCCAAACTGCTGGGATTATAGGCATGGGCCACCATGTCCAGCAGGATTTTGTATATTGAAGACTGTTTTATCATATTTGGGAAACTGATAGTCATAGTCATGTTTTCTCTTCTTCTTTTTTTTTTTTTTTTTTTTTGAGACAGAGTCTTGCTCTGTTGCCCAGGCTGCAGTGCAGTGGCATGATCTCGGCTCACTGCAACCTCTGCCTCCTGGGTTCAAACGATTCTGCTGCCTCAGCCTCCAGAGTAGCTGGGACTACAGGCGCCCGCCACCACGCCTGGCTAATTTTTTGTATTTTTAGTAGAGACGGGGTTTCACCATGTTAGCCAGGATGATCTCGATCTCCTGACCTCATGATCCGCCCACCTCAGCCTCCCAAAGTGCTGGGATTACAGGCGTGAGCCACCATGCCCGGCCAATTTTTGTATTTTCAGTAGAGACGGGGTTTCACCACGCTGGTCAGGCTGGTCTTGACCTCAAGCAATCCACCTGCCTCGGCCTCCCAAAGTGCTGGGATTACAGGTGTGAGCCACCTCACCCAGCCTTTCTCCTCTTAATAAAAATAGCAATAATTGAGTATTGTTTGCCAAGGAATTATTCTGTGCCCAGTAGTGTACCAGGCACATATCTCATACATTCAGGATCTCATTTGTATGTAATTCCTATAATACCTCTACAAGAGGTATTGATTTTTCCCATCTTATAAATGAAGACACTTGAGTCTCTGACTGAGGTCACATAGCTGGTGAGTGGCATCAATCCTGGTCCCACCTATCCTGTCCCTATCTACATTTCCAGAGGACGGAGGTGGGGATACACTGCGGACCATGCCCACACTCCTGCCTCATCTACAGGGGGAGGGGCCACTTCTCAGCCCCGCACCTGGCTGCCTTCAGGGAAGGCTGGGGAAGGCTAAGGCAGGCTGGCTCTAGTGTTCCCTACACGTGTCCTCCCGAGGTGGCCCCTGGGAAGGAGATAAACAGAGAGGCCACCCATCCGATCTGGGATCTGTCACTGTGGGCCATGTCTGTGTGCTTGTCTCCCGTCTGCTGAGGTCATTCCAAGAGGCAGGGACCAGTCTCCCTCAGTGTCCTCCCCAGGATCCATGAGTCTCGAAGGAAGGGTCATTGGAAGGTGGGAAAGAAGAGGGGAGGGGAGGCACGCCAGGCAAAGGGATCGCGCGTGGGCAGAGGCCTGGAGGTGGAGAAGGCTGGGGCAGGACAACAGAGCAGAAGCATGGGGGGCCGAGAAAACCAGGAAGAAGTTGGTCCTTCTGCTACCAACAAAAGCCAGAGCAGAATGCACAGTCGGAGAAAGAGAAACCGGGGGAGGGGGAGGCTGAAGGGAGCAGAGTGCAGGTGGAAGGGTCTGCGCTCCCAGAGTGCAGAGCCACGAGGCTGGTGCCTGGGGGCCAGGAGGGCAGGGGGAAGTGCAAGAAAGGAACCAACTGGTAGAATTCCACGAGGGGCCACAGTGTGCAGTTGAGGGGTCAACCCAATCTGTTTCCTAAAGGGCTGCAGCTGGTGGACCCCGGCAGTCCCCCAGTGTCACAGGTGCCACTGAACAGCCCTCATCCAGCTGCCGTTTACTGGTACAATCCCTAGCCGAGGAGTGACAGATCTTCAGGGCCCAGGGTGAGCTCCAGGAGCGCATCACCACCCCACTGGCCCACCCCACTCAGATTCACAGGACGTAGGCGTGGGAAAGCGGCCCCCTCCCACCTCACATAGGCCTAAACAGGAAGACATGCTTCCTATCAGCAGTGCTCAGGCCCTCCAAGTCCAGGGACTCCCACTGGAGACATGCTGGGGAGGTCTCAAATAAAGTATAGGCCAATGCCATCTCTGCTTCAGCTCTGCAGGGGCTCAGTAGACACCCACTGAATGAATGAATGAATGAATGAATGAATGAATGAATGAATGAATGAACAACCATGTGAATCCTTGACCTCAGGGAAGCTGGAATGCCAGGCTGGGGCACCTTGAGTCACTCACTTATCTACGACTTCTTGGAGGGAGTCCCTCAGAGATCCTGAGGACACTAAAGGCGGCTCGGTCCAGGCCTCCTGGACCCACAAGGAAGTGGGCAACCCAGGCACCCAGACCACTGACATGTGACAGAGGGCTGCTCGCTCCACCCTCCTCCTCAGGAGTCCTCCCAGTGGGACACATCGAGAGGTGTCCTAGAGGGCTTGGAGTTATGGGGGCGGGGGGAACCCACAAGGCAGAATTTTCCAGGCTTTCCTAACACACACACACTGACAGTGCTTCACGCGATGGAAACGCTGTATGGTACTGGAGCGTTCAGGCTCCGTAACCACTCCTGGGTTCAAACCTCACTGGTACCACCTTCTAGTGGTGTGGTGGCACAGCCTTGAGTGAATCCCTTAACATCTTTAACATCTTCACGCCAGGTGTGTGCAAGAGTGACACCTGCTCAGAGACAGGAGGTATCCAAGAGCTGCTGCCAGCACAGCACCCGGCACGGCACCCACCACATGCACAGCGCAGCCATGGATGCCATCGCTCCATCCCTCCGGGGGTGTGAACAGTGCAACAGGACTCCTCCTCGATGCTTACATGGATGAGGAACTCAAATGAATATCCGCCTGAGAATTGCACGGCACTTCTGAAATCATCTCATCGGGCCAAGTCACGGTGCCCTGCGTGCATCAGAAGGCCAGGATTTCTCTGGTGTGAAAAACGGGGGCCCAAACCCAGGGTTCTTCCTCCCCTCCGTGTACCCTCACCTTGCCCAGGCAAACCCAGAAGAGAACCAGGATCCCAGCACCAGACACAGCTCCAGTGGGCACCTCCTGGGCCCTGATGGCTCACAGAAAGCCAGAGGGTTGGAGCAAGGAAAAGTGAGTTTTGCTTGGGGGAACAGTAAGAAGTTTCTGAACCCCACGACTCAGCAGGAGCTGGGCCGGAAGTGTGGGGAGCTGGTCTGGCTGACTCTGGTCAGAGCCCCAGGCACCCGATGCTTCTGTCCCTGTCCTTCAGGGAGCAGCGACCTTCGCCACAGGAAGATTTCCTGAGGTCTCCTCACCCCATGACCTTGAGACTTGATCCCTGGAGCTCCTAGAAGCCCTTTTCCCTGCAACTAGCCCCTTATTCCTCTGCTCGGAAACCTCCAAGCGTCCCCTGGGGTTCCTCACAGCCAGCGTGCAGGTCCCTTCCCCATTCTGGCCTCTCAGACACCTCTTTTACCCAACCTTCTCCTCGGCCCAGCCAGCAAGCTTCCACATGATCCCCAGAAAAGCCCAGCCCGGTGGCCCCTTCCTGCCTCTCTCCAGACAGCCTTGGACACCCTTTGGTCCACATGGTCTCTCCTGCCTCCAGTCTCCAGACAGAAAGCATCCACACTCCAGCCTTTCACTTACTAGGTGTGTGACCAATAGTAAATGATCAGACCCCTCTTAGCTTTCATTTCCTCAACTGCAAAAATGGTCCAACAATAGCCATCTCCTTGGATTGTTATCAGAATGAAATGGGAACTTGCACATGAAGCATTTGGCGTGGCTCTGGGCAGGCAGGCATCCCACCAACGGCATCCTGCCCCCCACGCAGTTCACTGTTCCACGTTTCATTCTCCCACAAGGTATTTTTTCCAGAAGATGCATCTTACACTCTTCTCTACCATCCCTCCTCCCCAAGAACTTGGCTCAAGGCTGAGCAAACTGAATGCTCCAGAAATGCAGTAATATGGCAACCAACAAAGAGGACTTCTTCCAGTGACAGGCTCCGTGGGCCACTCCACCAAGGTGAAGAAAAGATGGATTCCACCATCACGCACCAAGAAGGCACTGCCACCTCGCTGTCCCCGCCCCGTGATCTGGGCACACAGGACTCCCCCCATGGTGGTCAGGAAATTCCCACATGCAGCCCCTGACCTGCCTGGCATAAGCCTCACCCCCAGTAGCACTGGCCTGCCACACCCTACCACCCACACGCATTTCCTGGGGCCATTTGGTCCCTGGTGCTGGTGAATTCCTCCCAATGACAACGTAATTCACCAGGTACTAAGGGCTGCCAGCTCTTCGGGCAAGGACTTCAGCCCAGAGGCTCTGAACAGGCTTCCCAGGGGAGGGCCCAGTGGAATTGGACAGGGCAGGGGCAGGCGCTCTCTGGGCAGAGGGCACAGCTGGAACCTGCAGCAGCTCCATCCTCCTCCTGCTCAGCTGCTTCTGGAAGACCTCACACTGCCTGCCACCCAGATCCAAGCCTCCTCAGGGTGTGGTCAATGCAGTGCCACCATGAAAGGGACCTCTGAGGCTACTCATCCCTGGACAGAGCCCCAGGGAGGGCCGGGCACAGAGACCAGGAGGAGAAGGGACACTCCGGGCGTCCTTGTCCTCCCTGACCGGGCCTCTCACCAGGCACTTCCAGCCCTTTCTATGAAAAGCTCCAGGGGGAAAGGCCGAGTCAGCACTCTGGCCACAACTCTCTCCCAGGGCCTGGCTTTAAAAGTGCGCTCTGGAGCTCTGGGAACGGCCATCCTCTCCAACCCTCCCCACTGCCTGCCTCCTGAGGCCCTGCACAGAGGAGCAGAAGACGACAGGAGTGCGAGGAGGCAGGGGAACTGCCTGAGGCCGTCCTGCAGTGGGTTAGGGGGTTACCCGGCCTGGTTTCTGTCTGTCCGACATTCAATGCCAGGTGGGTGCAGAACTGCCCCGGGGGCTCTGGTTGGCGTGAATGTGGGTCACCGTGGCCCCCACCTTTCCCATCTGGCAGATACGTGTCTTGTGCCTACGTCACGCCAGGCCAAGCCAGCAAGCACGGGCCAGGCTGGAGGCCCCAGACTCTCCAGGGGGCTGTCTGGTCCTTGCACAAAACTGCAGACACTGCACGGACTGTCCCCATCCCCCAATTACACAGCCAGCAGGACCAAGCTGGGCCAGGAATGGGGCTGCAATCACCACCCTCCTGGGCGATTCCCGCGTTCACTCCAGACGCCCCCACCCCCACTCCCCCAGGAAGTGGATCTTTTCTTTTAATGCTCAGATTCTTGGCGCGGGATCTGTCTGCCCCCACACTTCACTGTTACCCCTGAATAAGGAGCAGGAAGAGAATGGCACAGTTTCAGGGTTTTCTGATTTGTGTTTCGTTTTCTTTTGGTTGGGTTTTTAAATCTTTAGCAGCTCTTTTGCCGCTCAAGATCTGTCCCCTCTGGAGGTCCACCAGAGTGCTCAGAGCTGCCCACGCTACGCAACATCACAGCACGGCAGCGCCCAGCCTGTCGCTGCGTCCCGGTGGCAGAAGCCTCCTCACAGGGCTGCTGAGCTCACACGGGGCGGATGCCGCGCGCCACAAGCCTCCTCGAAGACTAAGTGTGGAAAAGAAAATATCACCGCCCACGAGATGCAGGGGGCGGGGGGAAGGTGGGGGAAACGAACCCTCGCGGATAGTTGGAAAGCCGTCCTAACGCATCAGTCCTGGGGCAGAGCGAGGAGACCGGGCCCGGGAACTCCCGGACAGAGCCCTGGCTCCCCGGGCGCGCCCTGCAGGTCCCCTGCCAAGGACGGGCCAGCGCCGGGTGGTCCGGGAGCGCCGTGCGCGGGGGTCCTCACGAGCCCACCCGCTTCCTCCGAGGCTGCTGGAGTCCCCCGGGCTCCCCTCCCCCGCCGCCCGCCACATCTGGTTCCACTCAGGTCCTCCCCCACCTCTAGGCGCGCTCCTCCTCCCCTCTCCTCTCCCGCTTTCAGAAAAGCGGAGACGAGTTTTAAAAACCCAGTCACACACACACGCACACGCACACACGCTTCTGGAGAAAAGAGGGGGGAAAAGGAGGGAAAAGTCGAGAGCGGCCCGCGCCCCGGCGCTCCCCCCGCCCAGGCCCCGAAGTTGGCCAAGTTGGCAGCGCCTTACCCGGGAGGGCGGCGTCCCCAGGGGCGCCGGGACGGCCGAAATGCAGGCCCCCGAGAAGCAGGACGCAGCGCAGCAGGTGACGAGACCAAGGCGCGGGCGCCGGCCGGCCGGGCCCCATCCCCGGGCGCAACGCTCAGTGGACGCGGGGACCGAGGGCGCACGGGCGCAACGCGTGGTGGCAGCCCCGAGGCTGGGCTGTGATGACCGCCCGCAAGGGGCTCGCGTCCTCCTCCGGGTCGGGACGAAGTGATGCCTCCCGGGGAGGAGGAGGGAGGAGGCAGCCCGGGCGGAGGGAGGGCGGAGGGAGGAGCGCAGAACCGGGGAGGAGGGTTTGAGGGGTAGAGGGAAAGGGAAGCGGGCAGCGTGGGAGGGGAAGGGGAGGAGGTGCGGGGCTGGGGCGAGAGCGTCGGGAGAGAAAGGGGTGGCGGAGAGGTGGATCGGCCGGGTCCAGGAGGACCCCAGCGTGCGCCCTTTCTCTTGCTGCTCTGTTTCCCAGTCTCCCCACCTCGCCTTCCCTCTCTTCTGTCCCGGCCAGGAGCCCCAGACGCTGCGTCACAACTCCCCGGCTGGCGCGGGCGGGGAAGCAACTGCAAAACTTTCCGCAAACTTCACGGCGTGGTGGGACCTGGGCTACGAGGTCCGGCCAGCCCGGGGCGGGGGCGTGCGGCTGACCCAGGTGGCCAGACCCGGGCCGCCAGCATCCGCCCCGCCGCCCAGCCATCCCGCCTCTTTCTGCCGACGTCTCCACAGCCCAGCATCCACTACCTCCATGCCGAGGAGGACCCCTCCCCCGGTCTGGTGGGGAAGGGGCGGAGCCCAGGGCCTGGCCACCAGGGCGAAGATTGGGGGAGGGGGAGGCAGGGCCCTTGTTCCGTGTGCGGAGCGCGAACAATTCTTGCACGTCTTGTGTGAGCATTTTCGTGACCTCTGTGTCAGTGTCTCCGGTGCAGGAGTGTAGCACTTTTGCTAGTTGGGGCTGCATCCAGAAACCTGGGGAAAATCTGTCCACTGGACGTCCCAGAAGACCGACATCATCACTCCCACCAACTGGACTGCTGGCCGGTAGCAAAAGACCAACTGGAAATTTCATAAAAGGTTAGACAATCCACAGTTACTTAGTGTTACGCAACAGGTCTCTGCAGCACAGAGCACGGACTGCGGAGTCAGGATGCTGGAGTCCAGCCCTGCCTCTCTGCGGATTCCCTGCGTGACCTTGGGAAAGCCTCTTGGGGTCTCAGGACATAGGGCAGGACTGAGACATTGAGACCCCAAGTGCAAAGAAGACACATTTCTCCTACCACGAGTCCTCGAAAACACTATGAAACTGTAATATGGGCCGGAAGCGGTGGCTCACGCTGTAATCCCAGCACTTTGGGAGGCCAAGGAGAGAGGATCGATTGAGCCCAGGAGTTCAAGACCAGCCTGGGCAACATAGGCAGATCCCATCTCGTTTTAATATAAATTTCTTAGATAATAATAAAACTGTAATATAAATTTTACTATTTCCTGTCTTGCCCACATTGGTATGTCTTTTGGAAATAAATCTTTTTTCCTTTTCATTCCTCCTATCTTGGCTAAATGTTTCCCCCACTCTGCAATGGGGGTGTTGGGTCAGAGATGCTCATTTGTCTCTTCCCACCTCTGCCAGGCCGAGGCTCTTGGCAAACAGTCCAGTGGTAACAGAGCCTCGAAGCAGGCCCCCACTGAAATCCCCTAGAGGCCCCCGGAAAGGGTCCCATTAGCCACCCTTTGGTTAGCAGCTGGACCAACAAAGTCCCTGCACTCCACGGCTAGCGTCAGCAGGTCTGACAGGGCCAGGTCCCTTCTGGTGGCTGTGGCTCCACTGCCCCTTGGGACATGTCTTCTTGGTATGGCATGTTCTGGGATCTCAGTGCTCTGCACACAACAGGCCATGCTGGAGCTGCATCAGAGGTCCCCCTCTTGGCCTTCCCTCTTGCACAACCCTGTAATCTCCGAAGGATTTGAGGATTTGCCGGCTTCAGCTAAGCTGCTGTCTCGCTCTATCTGAACAGCCAGAACACGGGATGCTGCTTCCCCTGAAACAGGGCTGGATTCCCCCTTCTCCAGCAGCTTGAGTAGGTTTCGGCGTTTCCTGCCGGTCATCCCCAGCCTCCTACTACCAGTGGCAGGACAGGAGCCCACTTCCTGACGTCACCAGTGCACAGCATGGGGCCAGAGTGTCCACCACTTGCCAGCACCTGGTCCCACCATGCCCAGCACACAGGAGGTGTGCTCTCATCTCTTCACCCACGGGTTCAACAAGCACCGACTGCTAGCCCTGTGCTAGCTGCTAGAGAAACACAGATGGGCAAACACAGTTGCAGCCCTAGAGGAGCCTCATTAAGTGGGGAAAATACATGTTTTGCCATATTCCGGGCAAAGAAGACTCAATGGCTGAGGAGCATGAAAGTGTGCTGCACTCGCAGGGACAGAGGTTGGTTCAAGCCTCTAAGGCCCAGTTCTAGTCTCTGTCAAGGGTGAGACTTCCTCCTCCAGCGTGACACGGTTCCACACCCTGTTCTGCTGACTGAGACTTCCTCCTCCAGCACCACACGGTTCCACACTGTGTTCCACCGACTGTTCTGCTGATGTCTGCAGCCACCAACTGCTTTTGATCTTGACTTTGGGGTAGAAAGCAGGGACACATCTGGGAGATTCTCCTGTGGAGAATCCAGGCCGGTTCCCTACTGCGTAAAGATCCTGTGCAGGCTCAGTTGTCAACAGAACATGGTCACAGTCCGTAGCAGTGTCGGGTGTTTTGAGCAGCATGCGGCTTTTGAGGAGCCCTCATCAGCATCCAGACCTTCATCTGCTTCCAAAGAAGGGCTCGCATCCTCTGTGCCCACAGCCTCCTCACCATTCCTGTGCCCACAGTTGAATAGCTGTTTATTGAGGGCCAGTACGTGTCAGGCATCAGGCTAGATGCTGGAGACTTAGTGAGGTCTGCAGTCAGAGATTTTTGCCAAGGGGATTTTTGCCAAGATGGTATTCGCTATCGTGGAACTGAAACTGAGAATGGTTCTCCCCTAGACACTGACCAACTGTCAGCCAGCAACAGGTACGGGGGGTGATATGGTTTGGATCTGTGTTCCCGCCCAAATATCATGTCAAATTGTAATCCCCAGTGTTGGAGATGGGCCATGGTGGGAGGTGATTGGATCATGGGGGTGGATTTCTCATGAATGGTTTAGCACCATCCCCTTGGTGCTGTTCTCATGATAGTGAGTGAGTTCTCACGAGAACCGGTCATTTAAAAAGTCATTTAAAAGTGTGCAGCACCTCTCCACACTCTCTCTCGCTCACTCGCTCCTGCTCCACGCATGTGAACTGCTGCATCCCTGCCGCCATGATTGTAAGTTTCCTGAGGCCTCCCTAGAAACCGAGCAGATGCCAGCATCATGCTTCCTGTACAACCTGTGGAACCATGAGCAAATTAAACCTCTTTTCTTTATAAATTACCCAATCTCAGATATTTCTTTTTTTTGAGACCAAGTCTCACTCCATTGCCCAGGCTGGAGTGCAGTGGTGCAGTCTTGGCTCACTGCAACCTCCACCTCCCAGGTTCAAGTGATTCTGCCTCAGCCTCCTCAGTAGCTGGGATTACAGGCGCCTGCCACCATGCCCGGCTAATTTTTTTTGTATTTTTAGTAGAGATGGGGTTTCACCATGTTAGCCCAGCTGGTCTCAAACTCCTGACCTCAGGTGATCCACCCTCCTCAGCCTCCTAAAGTGCTGGGATTACAGGCGTGAGCCACCTTGCCCAGCCTGGTCTCAGGTATTTCTGAGAGAATGGTCTAATTCTGTATTAGCATTACTCATTGGCAGACCCCCTGTGGGTCTGCTAATTTCATCAAAACCAATTTACGCCAGGTGTGGTGGTTCAGGCCTTGTAATCCCAGCTCTGTGAGAGGCCAAGGTGGGAGGATCACTTAAGGCCAGGAGTTAACAATCAGCCTGGGCAACATAGCAAGACCACATTTCTACAAAAAATTTTAAAATTAGCTGGGCGTTGTCATGGTGGTATGAACCTGTAGTCCTAGCTACTTGGGAGGCTAAGACGAGAAGTACTTGAGCCCAGGGATTTGAGACTGGAGTGAGCTATAATCACACCACTGGACTCCAGTCTAAGCGACAGAGTGAGATCCTGTCTCCAGTCAATCAATCAAACAGTTTAGTGGAAGGAGTATAGACTTTGGAGCCAGAGAAACCTGAGTTCAAATCCTGGCTTCCCCATTTCCCAGCTTTGTGACCTGCAGCAAGTTATTAATACTTTAACTCTGAGCTCACAATAATTCTTATTTGTAAATGGGGCAACTTGAGATGTTTCCTACCTTGTTAAATGTTGAGCGTAAAGCAATGGCATGGCCCCTGGATCAATGCGGATGTTCAGGGAATGTGGTCCCCTCCCTATTTCCCATCTTCCTTTGCCATTTGGACATCAGGGCGTCTCCCTTATTCCCTACCCTTCACCCTGCCTGTCTCTCCCCTACCCTCCCACCCTACCCCGCCCATGAGATCTGCAGAGATCAGTTTTATCGGATTGTAACATTGAGTTTTACTTTGCCTGGGAAAACAATACAACATCCTTGCAATTTTCTGAACATCTCCATATTTAATTGTGTACAAAAATGGTACCCTAAAGTGTAAACTAATCTAGTTAGAAGCATGCTCACTTTGGCTAATAAATGTGTGTCCATAAACAGCTCAGCATGGGGCAATGGGGTAAGTCTAGGCCTGGGGAGTGGAGGTGAGTTGGAGTTCCAGCTCTGCCATTCACTAGCCACATGTCCTCAAGCAAGTCACTTCCCTTCCCTGAGTCTCAGGTGCCCTGTGAGGTGTAAGTTTCCGTGTCATTACTCACTGTGCTTAGGGTTCCTCTGGGATTACTCTCCTCTTCTCTGGTTCTGGGTGGCTCAGCAGCCCCTCCAGCCAGAGGGTGCCCAGGGGAGCAGAGCACCCCAGCAGGCCAGGTCTACAACAGAAGCTTAGGAAAGGAGAACTCAAGACAGGGAGGGAAAATGCAGCTGGATGGCTAGGTAAGGTACGAGGCTATAAAGAAAGACTTGGGCCAGGCACAGTGGCTCACACCTGTCGTCCCAGCACTTTGGGAGGCTGAGACGGGCGGATCACAAGGTCAGGAGTTTGAGACCAGCCTGGCCAATATGGTAAAACCCCTTCTCTACTAAAAATACAAAAATTAGCCGGGCATGGTGGCGGGCGCCTGTAGTCCCAACTACTCAGAGGCTGAGGCAGAAGAATCACTTGAACCTGGGAGGCAGAGGCTGCAGTGAGCTGAGATTGTGCCATTGTACTCCAACCTGGGTGACAGAGCAAGACTCTGTCTCAAAAAAACAAAAAACAAAAAACAACAACAAAAAAGACTTGGCCAGTCCTTGCCTTGCCTGAGGCAACTAGAAAAGAGGCAGTGACCCCAAAGGGTTCTGTATGACCTGCCCCACCCTGCACCTTCTCCAAGCCAGGGAAGAGGACTGGCCAAATGTGGGGCTGGCCCAAGTGGGTCTCACCCTCTCTTCTCCCTGGCTTCTGCATCTCAGATACCCAGGGCTCCACTCAGGCAATCCACTCCAAGTCCATCTGGCTACACCCTCGTCTACATCACCAAGGATCGTAGAGGGGACTGGGCTAAAGAGGGAAGGAAGAAGGCAAGCTCAGAATTCAGAAAGACCCACAGTTCAAGATCTGGTTCAACCTCTTCCAAGGGGAACTTAAAGGAACTATTTTTTTCCACATCCACATGACTGGGGAACTTTACGGTTGGTCTGTCTTCTCTTGACTGGTCCACCCCATTACAGCCTCAGCCCTCCTCGCCCTTCATCCAGCCACAGTTACAACCTGACAAAAATTCCGCCCACTTTCTCTAGGTTCTTTCCCTTCTCCCTTCTGTGGAGAACACCTAGAAGGGCTCCCTGATCCCAGGAAAGCCTCTGAGTTTATATCCACTCACTTCCAACTCAAGGCCTGTACTAGAAGAGGAATCCTTAGGCCGGGTGCGGTGGTTCACGCCTGTAATCCCAGCACTTTGGGAGGCTGAAATGGGGGGGAATCACCTGAGGTCAGGCGTTCGAGACCAGCCTGACCGACATGGTGAAACTCCATCTCTACTAAAAATACAAAAAATTAGCCAGGTATGGTGGCGGATGCCTGAAATCCCAGCTACTCAGGAGGCTGAGGCAGGAGAATCGCTTGAACCCAGGAGGCGGAGGTTGCAGTGAGCCGAGATGGTGCCACTGCACTCCAGCCTGGGCAACAAGAGCAAAACCCTGTCTAAAAAAGAAGAGGGATCCTTTAAAGGGACCCCAAATCCCAGCCTTTTCTCTTCCAAGGGCTAAGAGATAGTTACCTCACAGGAAGTACAGATTTCCTTTCCATGAGCCTAGGAATCTGGACATCGACTCTCACTTGGAGGAGCCACCATGAAAACATTGTGAGCTGGCCGGGCGCGGTGGCTCAAGCCTGTAATCCCAGCACTTTGGGAGGCTGAGACGGGCGGATCACGAGGTCAGGAGATCGAGACCATCCTAGCTAACACGGTGAAACCCCGTCTCTACTAAAAAAAAATACAAAAAAACTAGCCGGGCGAGGTGGCGGGCGCCTGTAGTCCCAGCTACTCGGGAGGCTGAGGCAGGAGAATGGTGTGAACCCAGGAGGCGGAGCTTGCGGTGAGCCGAGATCGCGCCACTGCACTCCAGCCTGGGTGACAGAGCAAGACTCCGTCTCAAAAAAAAAAAAAAAAAAAAAAGAAAACATTGTGAGCTGTCAGCGGGGCCCTGGAGTAAGCTCAAAGCGGCTGGGCTCAGGGCTTCGAACCCCGGCTGCAACAGGGGTCACAAAGCAAATGCCTCTCAGATCCTCGCTGGCTCCTGTCTCCATTGGGGAGGCTTGAGCGGGTCAGGAGCAAGCTGTCTAAAGGGGAGCTCAGAGAGGGACAGAGGTTACCCTGAGGCACCACAGTAAGGAAAAAGAGGGCATCGCAGAGCTGAGCTGAAGAACCAGCTATGCGTGAGTGAGACTGAGTCCCCAGAACTTTCTACTGCCCTCCCCAGCTGGGGAGGCGGGGAGGAAAGGGAGTCACTGAGATGGAGCAGGATGCCACTTAGGGCTCTGCTGGGCCTCCTAAGCATGGAAATAAAGGAAAAGTCTTGAGTCCCTTTTAAAGGACATCCCAGGCACGTAGCTAGCCTTAAAAAGTCAATGAAGCCGGACACAGGGGCTCACGCCTGTAATCCCAACACTTTGGAAGGCCGAGGTGGGGTGATTACTTGAGGCCAGGAGTTGGAGACCAGCCTGAGCAACATAGTGAGACTGGGTCTCTACAAAAATAAAATAGCAATCTGATAAATATGAAGCTAAGTAACAGTCGTCTCACAAGCAAGTCACTTACAAGGTGTTTTGATTCCCCATAGAAACTAAAAGATAACATCTTAACATATCTTCTTGAGATGTTTCCAGAAACCTCCACCAGATGGAAAATGCCTCTATTATTATACAGACCTTAGATAAAGGGGAGCTGGGGACTAAACTCTGACCACTGTTCTTTGCCACGAGCCAGACCAGTGTATAGCCTCCATGTATTTCTTGGTTTAAAATTTTGCCTGCAGCTTCTGCTATCCTGAAATGTAACCCCATCTTTAAAAACTCTTGCTTCTAAGCCACTAGGGAGTTCGGGTCTTTTTTTTTCTCTTTTTCTTTTTTTGAGATAGAGTCTTGCTCTGTTGCCCAGGCTGGAGTGCAGTGGTACAATCTTGGCTCACTGCAACCTCCACCTCTCAGGTTCAGGCAATTCTCCAGCCTCAGCCTCCCAAGTAGCTGGGATTACAGGCACGTGCCACCACGCCCGGCTGATTTTTGTATTTTTAGTACAGACAGGGTTTCACCATGTTGGCCAGGATGGTCTTGAACTCCTGACCTCAGGTGATCCACCTGCCTCAGCCTCCCAAAGTGCTAGGATTCCAGGCATGAGCCACCATGCCCGGGCTTAGGGAGTTCGGGTCTTAAGCACTAGCTGTCTGTCCTCCTTGCTAAGCACCAAACAATAAATATGCTTTTTCCCGCTGCAAATCTCAGCATCAGTGCCTGACTTTCCTGCAATGAGCAAAAGCAGACTCCAGTTGAAGTCGGTGACGGTGTCACCCTGACTACTCTACAAGGGCCTCCCTGCCCTGAAACCGCAATGCCTCTGGGCCTGTCCCTGCACTGAGGACGAGGCCGAGCCTGGAGTCCAGGCCTCCTCTGAGCCACAGCTGTGGTTGGGCTGGCAACTCTGCATCTTCATGATGTAGAAGCTCCCTGACCTTTCCCTCTGTCTCCCCAACTCAGGAAGGACAGGCAGGGTGAGGTGTCCTCTAGTCTCAGTATTTGAGCCTTCTAAGCAAGGCCCAGTCCCTGCCAACAGCCTTCTGGGGCTCTCACTGATCCTGGCCCAGAGGAAGGCCAGGCTTTGCAGATGCAGAGCCTCCCCTGATCCATCCCTTCCAGCCCAGGCCTCTGGCAGAATAGAGCCTTGACCAGAACAGGAGCCAGGAGGCTTCATCCAGCTGGCCCACCACCTCCACCCTGTCCCAGGAGGCTGGCCCCACCTCCCACAACCCTCAGTGGAGCAGCAAGTAGGAAACAGGGGCACCTGGGAGGCACTGCAGTGTTTCCCAGCTGTTTAGTGGGTGGTGATCAGCATTTTCAAAGTGCAGTAAAACACTTAAATGTCACAGTGCATTGCACATGAGTTAAGCCCTATGCTGGGGGATATGTTCCGGGTTGAGATGTTATCAAACAAATTTGAAAAACACTGCTGCTGAGGGCCTGGCCTGAGCCCCCTAAGCTCCCCAGGTATCCTGGCCCAGCTCTGGTCTGCTCACCTGACAGGAACTGCACCTGACACACTGCCCGGAGCTCCTCTTGGGTCTCACACCTAAGCTCCCTCACTCCACCTGTCTGGCTCTACGTCCCCTGCAGAGACATGGGCTGAACTACTTGGCCCTGGACTTCCCGAGGGGCAGCTCATGCTGCAACAACACGATATGGCATTTGGAGCAAGGGAGAGATGCACAAGGCGCTGTGAGAGCCCAGAGGAAGGCCGGACATGATGCCTAAACTGAGTTCTCCAAGATGCTCAGGCGGCCAAAGCAATGGAACGGCACTGGCAGAGGCCCGGATGTGTCAGATCATAGGGGCCCTGCAATGACACACATGGTTTGTGAAGCTTCTAAGGACCCTTTGCTGCTATGTTCCCCTCCTCATCCTAGTGAACTCTGCTTCTCTCTCAAGGCCCAGCTCAGTGCCCTCTCTCCATCCCCAGGGTCTCATCTCGCTCTTACGCAACTCCCCACCTCCCAGCTCCCACTCAGCTTCTCAGCTGTAAGCTTCCTTAAGGCAGGAGCCAAGCTGAGGGGCCTTTTTATCGCCCACAAATCCCAGCCCAGTGCATTAACAGAAGGGCCCAACAGGTATGTCCGAGTGGATGCATGAAGTTCATAGATGTGGCAGTTGTAGCTCAGAGTGGGAGTGCCCGGCTCAAGGTCACACAGCAAGTTGTGGAGTTGTGGTGTAAGGCACAGTCCTCACTCAGGGCTGTACTGTGATCTTGTTCTACGATGCCAAACCTGGGCACTTTTGTCCAGCTGACGTGGCAGAGAATGCTGGAAGAGGAGTATTGGTGTGAAGGTTGTGGGGAGGGTTGAGAGGGTCACAGATGCAAAGGAGCAAGGCCTTCCTGGATGTGCTGCCCAGAGGCATGCCCTACTCTTAGGACATGTGAGCCAGGCTGAAGGGCTCAGGTCTGACACTATGACAAGCCAAGGCCCTCGCCAGGGTGACAGCTATGTCCTCTGGACATCTCTCCTGGGGCCACTGTGACATGCAAGTGGCCACCAGCCTCACCCTCTGTTTTATCCCGCAACCCCTTTACGCCTTACAGCAACCTTAAGGAAGCCAAGGAAGAGGGTCCCATTCTCACTCACCCAATTAGGACACTCAGGAGCAGGAAGATGCAGTTTCTAGGGACAGGACAGGCTTATGGCTTCCTAATCTATGAGCGTGACAGGAGTATAGAGGGCTTACGAAATCAGCAGCACTGACACTCTGCAAAGCCACGCCTCCATTTCCCCATCTAAGTTCGCTTCCAGCCCAGGACTGCAGAGCCAGGACTGCTGCCCATGCTGGCTGGGTCTCCAAGTAGATTTCTTCTGAGGGCCATAAGCCATGAGGCAAGGGAGGGACAAAGTAAAGGGAGTCTAGGGGAGGGGAGCTGAAGCGCAGCTCTTACCCACAGCAGCCTCTGCCCAAAAGATGGCACTCATAGAATCCACCTCACCCAATGTTCAAGCCTGTAGGCCCTTCCTCCCCAGTCACTCCTGCTCCACCACTGCTTGTACCAAACCTCTCTAGGCCTAAGTTTCCACACGTAAAAGCAGAGAGTGGCTGGGCGTAGTGCCACAATGCCTGTAATCCCAGCAATTCAGAAGGCTGAGGTAGAAGAATCACTTGAGTCCAGGAGTTCAACACCAGCTTGGGTAAAAAAAAAAGAAGAAGAAAAAACGCATCAAGTTGCCCCTACTTCTTTGCAAAGAAGCCGAGTAACTTCTTTGCAAATCACAAGTGCTAGAGCCCCTTCTCTCTGCTACTGACCTCTGCTCCCTCTCCAAGCAGACTTCAGGGTGAAAAGGCTTGGACGGCACATGGGGAGGCCACCACAGCTGCAGACTGCTTGCAAGGCTGAGGATACCACGGCTCTCTAGCTGGGCACTTCCCTCCACACCCAGGAGTCAGTCAACCAGCTGCTCTCTGACCCCCTCACCACCAGGTCTCCTGCCCAGCGCCTCACACATGTACACACACACCCCTTCATTGACTCCAGCCTGTCTCGCACCCCTGCTGGGCTCCCCCAGCACAATAGTCCTCTTGTATTCCCTGCCCCCACCAGGTCCCAGACCTGCTCTCAGGCCTGCCTGTTTTCCCAGCCTCTGGCAGGTTCCCCCCACCCAACCACGGAACTCAACAGCAACGTTGAGTCCCTAGCCACTCCCCGCCCTTTTAACTCTCCTCGTCTTCTCTCCCAGCTTTCCAAAGAGCTGCAGTCCAGCCCTGGCCCTCCTCACCCCTCCTTCATCCATTGGGCCAGGGTGGAATCATAAGCAGGCCCAGGTCTTGGCCAGCGCCTCCTGCAGCCCTGGACCCCTCAGGTGAAAGGAAAATGTTAGAGTTGTTTTATGTTTTAAGAGAAGCCAAAGGGTGAGAAGCTTTGCCTGAAGGAGTGAATGTTTCTTGAGTGTACTGTTAGGTACTTGTGCAAGGGATATGTTGTAGGGGCCCTCCAGGTGCTCCCCATAAAGGCAGCATACGTATGACATCATATGCTGTCATCATATGCTGTCGGAGAGCCGACAGCCTTGTAGTTTTTTCCCAGTGTAGAAAATAATAGTCCTGTCTTCCAAGTAGGTGAGTTCAGAAGAGGCCTGATAGCCACCCTCTCCAATGACCCCACCCTTATTGCGGTAGCTGGCTGGCAGGAAGGTTGGCAAGACTGTGTTCATCCTTCAGTGTTCATCCCGCCTGGGAGTCAGGTAGCCTACAGCGGTGTTCTCAAACTGGAGCCTGCATCAGCAACACCTGGAGGATGAAACAGCCTGTTAGGCCCCTCCCCTTCTGTTTCGGATGCAGTGGGAATGGGTGGGACCTGAGAATGTGCACTTCTATAAGCTCCCGGGTGATGCTGACGCTGCTGAACACTTTCATCCATAGAGATGCTTCTCCCCGGCTCAGCCAGAAGCAGTTTTGGAGCCAGGGGAAGAGGAGACTGCTGACCTTGTAAGATAGGGGTTGATACTGAACCTCAAGCCAAAGGGGCAGTCTCTTCAAAGGTCTGCATGTGGTGAGTAGAAGGCTCTGAACCTCACATTAGTGAACTTGGGGTTCCACTACTGGATCTTGTGATCTTTTTTTAAACCACATTTTCTGATTCCCCTCTTATGAGCAAGCCAGGCACTTTACATATCTTAGCTCTACTCCTTACTCCCACTATGCAAGGAGATATCCCTGAAGCTTGCAGAGGTGGGATCTGAACCCAGACCTGATTTTAAAGTCTAGGCTCTTAACCTTTCTGTGATTCTGCCTTAAGAAACGAGGCAAATAGCTTGGGCAATGAGAATGATGAAGGCAGGGAAGGAAATAGAACCCTTTTTTAGATAGCTGACATGTCCAGGTCTGCCACAGAAGTGGGGACATACAGGTTTTCCTGTTCTCCATCTAAAGCTACCCATCTCATACTGCAAGAGCCCAGTTCCTTCTCTCCTGGGCCCTTACTCCTGGATTGCTGGCTCCTGGATTGCCAGGCCTTCCCTGTCCTGTTCACTGCTATATTCCCACCAACAAGCATCATTCCTGGCACACTTCAAGGTACCAAAGGTGTTGCATGAATCAACACATTCCCATGCCTGCAATGCCCCAAGACTCAGCCAGTTGCCAGGATTCTCCCATCTACACCTTAGGTGGTCAGGTCCCTGTGTGAAGTTGGAGAACTACAGTCAAATCAAGAGGCTGGGAAATATACTTCTTAAAACTGATTTTAATATCCTTCTTCCCTCCCCCACCCCACTGGGAAAAGGCTAAAACAATCTGGATGGGTTTAATTACAAATTAATACATACTGTCATTGTGTAAAGTAAATCAACATTGGGGCAACAAGGGACTATTGGAAAAAGTGAAACCCATATTAACAAAATATGTCATGGAAGAACCCCACTTAGTGATTTCACTGGCTGCTTGAAAGACAGTCAACGGAAAGGTCAATGTTCTGCATGTTCTCTGGGGCCTGCCTGTCCATGCAACGAAAGGAGGTCTTGCCCAGACTCAGCCAAGCCTAGTTAGCTCCAACCAGGCCCTAGACCAAAAGCAAGGGAAGAAGGCATCCTTTCAATAGGATAAGGGTAGAAAGGGCAGATTGACAGATAAAATCCTGCAGCTTCACTTAAAAGCCCACGGGGAAAAAGAAAGCAGGAAGTTACTGGGAAGCCTTAAAGAAAGATGCAGCATTTTCTCAACATTAAAAAAAAATGTTAAAAAATTAAAAAACAAACAGAAATCAACTACAAGGTCATTGGAGAGGGAGAAAAAAAGGAATAGAACTTCATTGCTTTCAGTAAGTTTGAACATGGTCTCGGCCTCATCCATGTCTTCATTATGCAGACACCATCCTCTCAGCACTGTGCTCAACCTGTGAGACCCTCTGCTTAGCAGCTTGAAGGAAATGTTTTTTTAAAAAGGTACTATACACTCATATATAAATGCACACGTTTATATGTGCATGTGTATATACACATAAATTGTAATAAAGTAGTTTTAGAAAGCTGGGGGCACCAAGGCCTCTGGGGCTGACTTCCTTGCATTCAGAATTCCACAGGACGATACCTACCCAAGAACTTCTCTCCAATTTGAAACACTCCATCTTCCCTTAAGATCGCCTGATACGAGGAGACTGAGGCAGGTCCACAAAACAAACGAAGGTCCTAGAAAATGTGTCACCAGTGACACTGTTCACATGTGAAAGGAACACTAGAGTCATGAGTTATTTGAGAGCTCTCTACCCTTTCTGACTCCCCCTCCCTGCCCAGAGAACTTGCAGGCCGGAATACTACATCTTTAAATATTTCTGGCTGAGCCCTCTCGCCACATATGTCAGTAACATTCCAAGCTGGCGACCACATGTTCAGGCTCTGGCTCCCTTCCTCTCTACTGAAGAGTGCTCTGCTGTTTCAAGGGCACGGTGGGGCCATCCGGCTCCCATTTCAGCTCGATCTTCAGTTGATCATACATCTCAGAAACAACCAAATTAAAAAAGAAAATTGGTGCCAAAAGAATCTTCATATTTGAAACGCCTATTTCTCCTTTTTTTTTTTTTTTTTCCTGAGACAGAGTCTCACTCTGTTGCCCAGGCTGGAGTGCAGTGGTACCATCTCGGCTCACTGCAACCTCTGCCTCCTGTGTTCCAGAAATTCTCCTGCCTCAGCCTCCCGGGTAGCTGGGACAAGGTGCATGCCACCACGCCAGGCTAATTTTTGTATTTTTAGTAGGGATGGGGTGGGTTTCACTATGTTGACATGGTGAAGAACTCCTGGTCTTGAACTCCTGACCTCGTGATCCACCCACTTTGGCCTCCCAAAGTGCTGGGATTACAAGCGTGAGCCACCACGCCCGGCCTGAAATGCCTATTTCTTTTGAGATTGTTTTTAAAATTCCATTTGATGAATTTTTTAAAGTGAGTTAGACAATGTGTGTACATACACACAGAGACACACACCACCACACACCCACAAAATTCAGAGGCTTGGGGGGAAAGTTGTTTGCTGCCAAAAGATCTAACAGAAGAAAGCTTATATGCTGATCAAGTTTTAATAACATGGTTAACAAGAAATGTACACCATTTAGCAAGCACACAAAGACTGTGGGTAGGAACTACTGATCCCTGGAGTGTCTGGCTCCCAAGCCCATCTTCTGCCTACCTTTGGCATAGCTTCATAGTTACTACATTCAGAGAATCCAAGAGGACTGCATGGACAGATGAACCTTTATTTAAAAAAATAGCACTTCAAATAAATTAAAAGGGACAACCGTCAAGTGTTCAAATTGTGAAGAAATAGTTGAAAACCTAGAGAGACTCCAAGCTGCAGTCTTCTAACCTCATTCTTTGTCCAATGGCAAACCCCCACACATCTCAGTACTCCCACTCAATTTTTTCCCTACTGAGATGAGGGAAGCAATTGCAGACAGGAGACCAGACGGAGGAGAAAGCTGCATCTGATTGGAATGAACATTGCCACGTACTTGCTAATACGGGTTTCACTTTATGACCAAATGTATTCTTTCAAAAATAAAAAAGGGGAGAGGGAAGCTGCATGTTTTTAAAAATTGAAATTATTTAGGGATAAAACACTAACTCTAGTGCCTTTAACGGGCAATAGCAACTTTTTTCCTCCGAAGTCAAACACCATCCCCAGCTGAGCCTTTGTGCTACAAGCTTTTCAGGAGATGTTACCTAAACTTTATTAAAAGAAAAGAACAAGTTTAAATATAGACACTGGACTAGCCCAGTCTGTATTTTCAAGTCCACATTCTTCATCTGAAGCACTGCATCAGGGACCCCCCTGAGTCTGCATGTTTTCAAGTTCACAGTACATGGAACCAGTTTTTCTTTTTAATTTTTTCCTCACTCAGAGCAGCCACACACAGTGGCCGTTGACGCCGGAACCTCGGGCGGGGCCTTTTCCTATGAGGCCTGGCCGGAGCTGCCCAAGGTTTCTCCTCAATGAGAATCGATGCTGTCATGCTCTATGGATGGGAAAAAAGCAAGAAAATAAAAGCACCTGGTACAGGTTTCATCAGATCCATTCGGATTCGCTATGTTCCAAACCCGCTGCTGAATGCCATTTGTCCACTTTGTGTGTGTTGAACAGTTTGTGGCCTTGGAGTCTGTCTCAATTAGAAGAACTGTTATTGGACGCCCCAGAGGTTGATGCAATAGCAGCTCCAGCAGGGCTACTCGTAGAGACTGACTTTCGGATGTGAGGCAACAAGTAGGGATCACAGGCCAGCTGCTGGACATCAATGCGGTCCTCCTTTCGGTAGGCCAAGCATCGTCGAATAAACGCCTGCAAAGGAGAGTTTCTTGAAGATGGAGGCAGATAGTCTTGGCACCCCTGGAGGGACCCTAAGGCTATTGGCTGCCAGGGCCCATAGCAAATATCTCCTAAAGAGAAGGAATTTAAGGCCTTCCCCTAGAAACCACCAGGCAGACCCAAAGAAAACAAGGGAAGGAGAAGCACCAACAACAGTACCTCTCTGCTGCCACTGATTCCTTCCCAGACAGAAAGGGCTGAGCCATTACTGAAGGGAGGAAAAAGGAAGCATGACCTCTAAATACTCCTGCCCCCAAAGCACTAAGACCAACAGAAAAAAAAAATCTCTCTTTGTCTTCACTGGTTTGGATGGGAACAGTCTAACTTCATGGTCCTCCATCTACAAACCATGACCTCAAGTGAACTTCCTGCGGAAGTGAAAATTCTATCACCATATGAAGTGTCAGGAGACACACAACGGCTAACACTATGATGTGTCACAGGTGATAAAATCATTTCCCTATGTCGTAAAGGGAAACCTGAAAGGACTTGCATCCACGATAACACTGTAGACCCAAAAATGCAGTGAGTGGGGTTACACACGGAATTCCAGTTGACTACAAATATGGAGGCTATGCAGTTTTAGTTTCTGTAAGTCTTAGCATAAAGACCCTTATATAGATTATCTGTCTTGTCCTGCTTGTTTTCTTCCTATTTTTTAGCTAGTTCTATTTAATGAGTTTCAATATAACTATTTTAAATAAATTAATTTTTAAAAATCTAAAACATCATTATTACAGAAAGTCCGTATTTTACACAAGGGTGACAAGGATGTGATGTGTCGGTACACACAGGTTCACTGGCTCTCTCAAATGGACTGCTCTGGCGGGGGATGTCGATGCAGAGGCTGCATGGGTGCAGCAGGCAGTATAAGGGAACTCTATACTTTCAGTTTTGCTGTGAGCCTAAAATTGCCTAAAAAGCAGAGTTGATTTGAAACAAAATCTACAACATGAATCAAGCTATTGATTTTCTGGTTTTCCCCCATGTTTGGTAAACAAATTAATAATACAATGCCAATCCTGGCTTTTCAAAATCAGGTACTGGCTTGGTTAAAGCATTTGGAAGATAAAAACAATTCATAGAAATGAACATAATGATCCTTGGCCTTTAAAAATGAACTTTTCTAGGTGAAAGGCATAGAATTGGAGTTAAACAGGTTACCTTGGGTTAAATATTTGTCAAACTTTTTTTTTTTTTTTTAACTTTTTTTAGAGACAAGATCTTGTTCTGTCACCCAGGCTGGAGTACATTGGCATGATCACAGCTCATTGTAGTCTCAAACTCCTGGGCTCAAGTGATCTTCTACCTCAGCCTCCCAAGTAGCTAGGACCAAAGGCGTGCCCCACCACATCCAGCTAGTTTTAAAATATTTTGTAGAAATGAGTCTCGCTATGTTTCCCAAGCTGGTCTCAAACTTGTGGCCGCAAGTAATCTTGCCACCTCATCTTCCCATAGTGCTAGGATTACAGGTGTGAGCCACGGCACTCAGCCAAGTAAACTTCATTTACCTTGAATTTTCTCTGTAGCTGCCAGTGTCAGCTCTTAAAACAGCAATCAGCTCACAGAGTTGCCCTGATTAAAACCTGCAACTGCCTTCCCTCACACTTACCCCCACCCTCCTGCCTCTCTTACCACCTTTCCCTTTGCTCTGTGGACCTGCAAAAAGCTCATTCTCACATCTGAGCTTCTCTCTGCTAAAATGCTTTCCCCTGCAGATCTATGGCTCCTGCAAATCATGGCTCCCACCTTCATACCATTCAAGATACTGCTCAAAATGTCACTTCATCTTTGAGGCCTTCCCTAACCATGCCATCAAAAAAGAAGTTTCTACCTTCTCATCCCCCTCCTCTGACTTATTTCTTCATAACATGTGTCACCATCTGAAATGTATCCACTTTTTGTTTTATTGTTTTTCTCATAAGTGGAATATAAACTCCTTAAGGGTAGGGAACTGGTCTGCAGAGTTCACTGCTACATATTTAGTTTCACCCCCACTACCCAGAATAGTGTCTTAGTGTTTCATAGGCATTCAATAAATATTTGTTGTGGGAGGACAGGAAGAGAAGAGGGTAGGATTTGGAAAAACAGGGACACAGGAGACAATTCATGGAAACATTTGGAGATACTTCTGTATTCTTCATAGCAAGTTCATCCAACAGTCTCTAAAATTTTGGAGACATTTGTTCACTATTTATTGAATAAACACAAAAATTTGACAAAAGTTATATAAAGAAATAGTCTTGAAAAACCTGACAGATTAGGAGAATTAAACATCTACCAGATAATGTATTCAAGTCCCTCAGTGTCAACTCTGGATGGCAGCTGTGGCACGGGTAGTAGAGCAGCTAGCTAGAGAATCTGTCAAGGGTTAGGTGCTACCAGTCCTCTTAAACCTCACAACCACCCTTTTTTTTTTTTTTTCTTTTTTTTTGAGACAGGGTCTTACTGTGTTGCAGAGGCTGGAGTGCAGTGGCTATTCACAGGTGTGATCATAGCACATTACAGGTGTGCAGCGCCGCACCTAGCTACAAACACCTTTTAAGGAAGATGTTTTTGTCTCTGTTTTTATGGATAAGGAAAAGCAGCTTAAAAGGTTTAACCTGCCTAAAGTTACACAGCTACTACTGAGTGCAGAGCTGATACCAAAATTAGGTTAACCAGGCTTCAAAGCTGAGCCTCTCTCCAGCTCTCCCAGGACAGTCAGGAAATCAGTATTTGCCTTAGGGATGTGTTATGGGACTTCTCCCTTGCAGATTTGATTTCTTGGTTATGCTGAACCATAGATGGGGACAGGGAGTAATCAGTCAGGAATTACAAACAACTGCTAAAGATGTTAATTCTTATCCTGTGACATGGCAGCTATACCACTTGGAAAAAGAGGCTCTTTCCCAACCTATGTCACATAGGTACGCTGTGAAGGAACAGCAGAGATCAAACACCAAAAAAAGAGATTAGACTTGTAACTGGCTGGGCACAGTGGCTCACACCTGTAATCCTAGCACTTTGGAGGCTGAGGCAGGTGGATGACTTGAGCCTAGGAGTTCGAGATCAGCCTGGGCAACATGGCGAAACCCCTTGTCTACAAAAAATACAAAAAAATAGCCAGGTGTAGTGGTACACGCCTGTAGTCCCAGCTTCTCGGGAGGCTGAGGTGGGAGGATCACCTGAGCCTGGGGAGGTCAAGGCTGCGGTGAGCCGTGATAGTGCCACTGCACTCCAGACAGGGTGACAGAGTGAGACTCTGTCTCAAACTGACAACAACAAGACTTACAACTGCTCACTTAGAGTTTAAAAATGCTGAATGACCATAGCATCAAATGGGGCTGGCTACTACTCATCTCAGAAGAACTGGTTAATAGAGATAAATAAAATAGCACGGAAAAAGTAGGCTGGCTATTAGAATTTGGTTTACAGATGTGGCAAGGATGAATGATTATTTATAGCTTCCTTTTCACCACTTCCCATTCTATACTTCCTTTGCCCCACTGACTTTGTTATGCCCTCACCAACTGCAACAGAATTTACTGCCTACCATTCGCTTGACATTTAACCCTATAATGTTGATATGGTTTGGCTGTGTCCCCGCTCAAATCTCATCTTGAATTGTAGTTCCCACAATCCCGGGTTGTGGAGGGACCTGGTGGGAGGTAACTGAATCATGGGGGTGGTTACCCCCAGGCTGTTCTCATGATAGTTCTTACGAGTTCTGCTGGTTTTATTTTTATTTTTATTTTTTTTTGAGGCGGAGTCTCCCTCTGTCGCCCAGGCTGGAGTGCAGTGGCCGGATCTCAGCTCACTGCAAACTCCGCCTCCCAGGTTTACGCCATTCTCCTGCCTCAGCCTCCCGAGTAGCTGGGACTACAGGCGCTCGCCACCTCGCCCGGCTAGATTTTTGTATTTTTTAGTAGAGACGGGGTTTCACCGTGTTAGCCAGGATGGTCTTGATCTCCTGACCTTGTGATCCGCCCATCTCGGCCTCCCAAAGTGCTGGGATTACAGGCTTGAGCCACCGCGCCCGGCCAAGTTCTGCTGGTTTTATAAGGGGCTTTTCCCTCTTTGCTTGGCACTTCTCCTTTCTGCTGCCATGTAAAGAAGGATGTGTTTGCTTCCCCTTCCACCATGATTGTAAGTTTCCTAAGGTCTCCCCAGCCATGCTGAACTGAGTCAATTAAACCTCTTTCCTTCATAAATTACCCAGTCTTGGGTATATCTTTATTAGCAGCATGAGAACAGACTAATACAAATGCCTTAGTACTCTTATATAATTTCTCCTACATGGGCATCAGCTTCCCAAATTAATCATAATCCCTGAATACGGATGAAGCTGAGTATCTTTCATGACATCCACATACCTACCTGTTCTCTCTCAACTGGAGTCTGCTCTCCCTCCCTTTCTAACTCTAGGGAGCCTTTCTGGATTAAAACACACACCTATCAACATTCCTTCTACTGGAACTGGGGATGGGGTGGTCAGGGTGTAAGCAATGTTCTTCTGTCAAGTGTTCTTAGGAATATTAATTCATGCCTATCCTAATGTTTTCAATAACTCCTGAATTTCACACTGAAGAATCCATTCACTATTACCCAAAGAAATAATACAGAAAGCAAAGCAGTTGTTTCTGTTAGCCAATGGGTCAAACAAAACTTACCTTTGCTTCAGGTGTTACTACTGGCTTTGGCGGGAACTGCACTTCAGTAGCTTTAAGAATCGTATTCTCTTGTAGGATGTCTTGCTGAGACTGGTTATGGCCAAAAGGCTGTCACATAAAAACAAACAAATAAGGTGGGCCTCTGATGAAAATTAAAGAGAAAACAATTCAGTACCACAGGGAAGGAAAAGGAGAAGACATCTTCTAATATGAACTGCTGCAAGGAACTCTGGAGACAATCCCCTCTAGTTCTCTCACTTTATAGATAAAGGGGGTGAGAGCTCAGAGCGTATGTAACTTGCTCACAGTTCAACTTCCAGGTCAAAGCAGAGTGGGGACCAGAAGCAGCATCTCCTATATCCTAACGTTTTGCTAAGCTTTGCTCACACCAAAGAAAACGGAGATCCAGAGCAGAACCCAGCAACCTCACCTGCTCTGAGGGATACGTGAGGCCCTAAGATATACACACCTGTGCCTCAGGACAATTCAAGAAACAGAAAAATAGAAGGAAAGGAAGTGAAAACCAAGAGGGGTAAGGAGAGAGCGGGAACAAGAAAGAGTTAGGGTTACTTAATGGTTTCATCTACGCTGAGCTGCCATTTTCTAATAAACTCTTAAAAATAAGTTCAACTCAAGTCTCTCTATACTGGTTCTACTGAGATGTCTCTCAAACAGTTATTTCTAGATAATTTCTACTACTGTTATCAGCAGTAATTCAACATTGTCAGGGAATGTAAATAATAATTAAGCCTACTACCTCTGAATAGTTTCCCTATTTTAGAGAGATGAGATAGAAAAGAAAAGAAAGACCAAGGAGAAGCTAAAGAGGAAAGTATAATCTGAATTAAGAGCCTGGTCTGGGCTGGGCGCGGTGGCTCACACCTGTAATCCCAGCACTTTGGGAGGCTGAGGCAGGCGGATCATGAGGTCATGAGATCAAGATCATCCTGGCTAACACGGTGAAACCCTATCTCTACTGAAAATACAAAAAATTAGCCAGGATAGTAGCGGGCGCCTGTAGTCCTAGCTACTCGGGAGGCTGAGGCAGGAGAATGGCGAGAACCCGGGAGGTGGAGGTTGCAGTGAGCCGATAGCGCACCACTGCACTCCAGCCTGGGTGACAGAGCGAGACTCCAACTCAAAAAAAAAAAAAAAAAAAAAAAAGAGCCTGGTCTGAGGAATGTAATCAAAATATTAAGAATTCAAAGGAGACATGGGAACTCCCATCTGGTTTATACCCACAGCCTACTGGGAAACACTGAAACATACAAACACACAAAAACAGGAACATAAATATACAAGTGGATCCTAATATATACATTTATAAGGCATGTTCACAAGGAAAAACAAATATGACAATTCATTAGGTATAGTTTACCACTTGTTGAAATGATCTGTGACCTTGATCAGAGGTAACAATGAATACGTCCTGACACCATCTCCCCAGTATAGAAATATAAAGCATGCTTTCATTAATAATAGGCTCAATTAATGGGACGGTTGGCAATAAAGATTCTGGGGATATTTTGAGCTTGGCGCCCACAGGTTCTTGGGAAGATTGTATACTTTAATAAATATATGATTTATGTAAATCCCTATACATACTATCAGAACAAATACATGTTCAAGATCTAATTGATAACAGCAAAAGTGCATGATTTTAACAGCCCAGCAGAACTCATTAGGTACCCTAGGGTTGAGGATTTCTGCTTACGAATAAGGCTTGTATTTATTAAGTCTTTATTTTCTTTAAACCACTCCTTTTAGGATTCTATTTTGTATAACCTAATAATTAACTTCAAGAGACTAATCCATACCAAGGCACTGTATGTGTGTGCCACCCAAGAAAGAAATCAAGCTTCTCCGTCAACCTTCTAACTTACCTTCCTTCCATAAAGACACTGATAGAAGATCACACCCACCGACCACACATCAACTTTATTTGAGATCTTTGGTGGTTCTTTCCCAACCACAAAACACTCTGGTGGTAAATACCTGGGACAAAGAAGAAATAAAAATTCTTAGAATAATGATTATGTAAGTTTAAGACATGTACAAAAAGACAAAATAAAATATCTTGTTGAAAACAGAAATATCTTTTTTTTTTTTTTTTTTTGAGACAGGGTCTTGCTCCATCACCCAGGCTGAGTACAGTGGTGTGATCATGGCTCACTAAAGGCTCAACCTCCCGAGCTCAGGTGGTTCCCCCACCTCAGCCTCCCAAGTAGCTGGGATTAAAGGCAGGCACCACCATGCCCAGGTAGTTAAAAAAAAAAAAAAATTGTACAGGTGGGGTCTCACTGTGTTGCCCAGGCTGGTCTCAAACTCCGGGACTCAAGTGATCCTCCCACCTCGACCTCCTAAAGTGCTGGGATTACAGGCGTGAGCCACCATGCCCGGCCAATATGTGAATTTTAATAGTCAACTTAGACCTACATGGAGAGTCAATGAAAAGACACTCTAGGCGAGGTGTAGTGGCTCATACTCATAATCCCAGCACTTTGGGAGGACAAGTCCGGCAGATTGTTTGAGCTCAAGAATTTGAGACCAGCCTGGGCAACACGGCAAAACCCCATCTCTACTAAAAATACAAAAATTAGCTGGGCCTGGTAGCACACCCCTGTAATACCTGGGAAGCGGAGGTGGGAGGATCACTTGAGCCTGGTGGAGGCTGACTGCAGTGAGCCGAGATCATGCCACTGCACCCCAGCGACAGAGTGAGACCTCATCTCAAAGAAAGAAAAGACACTCTAACTTAGGGAGGCAGTAATGTCCCTACAGAGCATCAAAATACAGTTCTCAATTTCCTAAGAGTGGTAAATATTCTCACTAGTCCCACTTCACTCACTCTAAGCCTCCTTTCCCAGGGTCGTGCCTAATGTAAGTGTCATTTGACAAGTTTTAAAAAGGGGGTGGGGAGACACAAAAGAAGCGCATTCCCTTTTAGGATAGCTTCATCAACAAATATTAAATGTAACTAGAAATGGCGTGGGTTTCATGTTGCCAAAAGGAGATGTCTCTGAAATAAGTAAATGTTTTAAAAGTCCAAATGAATTCAGGACCCAGTACAGATATTTGAGGGCAGAGGTTATCCTACCTTCTTATGGTAGCCTCTTATGATTCCAATATCAAAGATGACAATAAAGTCCTCATTTTCAGAAGACACTTCTTTTCTTTTAGAGATGGGGTCTCACTCTGTTGTCCAGGTTGCTCTGGAACTCCTGATCTGAAGCGATCCTCCCACCTTGGACTTCCCAAGTGGCTGGAATTTACAGGTGCACCACCCACCACACCTGGCTCAGAAGGTATTTTATATTTCCTACTTTAAGGGTGATCAGGGGCTTACTGGAAAACTAACAAATAGTGTAGCAAAGGCCAAACTAGTTGTTAGAACAACTCATTCCTCATCTAAATTCCTTCCCTCCCCACCACTGGTCTCTGAAGAAACTGTTTAATATGTGATAGCCAACCACACCAAATTGTATGGTATGGAAGGTAAGTACCTCTTGTATTTAGGAAACCAAATAAATACAGCTGGAGTCTTAGCCACATCAAGGCTGGAAGGTAGAATTCTGAAGATTACCGATTGATTTCTGAAGATTTCATACTAGCAAAATCAATCCTGTGGAAAATTCTGTATTTGGACCCTATGCTCATCCTGGAATACAACTTACAGATTGAAGGGGACCACATGAGTTCAGAGGCAAAATATTCCTTCTCTGATCCATCTCTATCAAATTTAGTTTCAGATGACAGCCTTTCTTTCTTTTAAAAAAAAGTTATAGTTTCATATTCTTGTTTCTTATTTTTTATTAGTAAGAGACTTTTTTTTGCGACAGGGTCCTGCTCTGTTGCCCAGCCTGGAGTGCACTGGCGTGATCTCAGCTTGCTGCAACCTCCGCCTCCCAGGTTCAAGCAATTCTCCTGCCTCAGCCTCCTGAGTAGCTGGGATTACAGGCGCCCGCCGCCATGCGTGGCTAATTTTTGTATTTTTTGGTAGAGACGGGTTTTCACCATGTTGGCCAGGCTGGTCTCGAACTCCTGGCTTCAAGTGATCCGCCCGCCTCAGCCTCCCAAAGCGCTGGGATTAAGTAAGCCACCGTGCCCAGCCTAAGAAACATTTTTGGATGATTAAGACCTTTAACTAGATTATTATTTTACAATGAAAACTTTTAGCCAAAGCACACATTGAGAAATGAAATATAGGACTCATTAAGAAGGGAAAAAGGCAAAGAAATAAAGGAAAAAGAATTTGTAAAAAGAATAGATCTTCCAAGAGCTACTGAAACCGCCCTGAACCCTAGTTTTCATAGTTCTTGATTTTTCTGGGGTGGGGGGGGATGGAGTCTCACTCTGTTGCCCAGGCTGGAGGGCAGTGGTGCAATCTCGGCTCACTGTAACCTCTGCCTCCCAGGTTCAAGCAATTCTCCTGCCTCAGCCACACAAGTAGCTGGGATTACAGGCGTGTGCCACCACGCCCGACTAATTTTTTGTATTTTTAGTAGAGATAGGGTTTCACCATGTTAGCCAGGCTGGTCTTGATTTCCTGACCTCATGATCCGCCTGCCTCAGCCTCCCAAAGTGCTGGGATTACAGGCGTGAGCCACCACACCCGGCCAATTCTTGATTTTTTTTTTTTTTTTTGAGACGGAGTCTCACTCTGTCACCCAGGCTGGAGTGCAGTGGCACGCTATAGGCTCACTGCAACCTCCACCTCCCGGGTTTACGCCATTCTCCTGTCTCAGCCTCCCAAGTAGCTGGGACTACAGGCACCTGCCACCTTGCCCGGCTAGTTTTTTGTATTTTTTAGTAAAGACGGGGTTTCACCGTGTTAGCCAGGATGATCTCGATCTCCTGACCTCGTGATCCGCCCGTCTCGGCCTCCCAAAGTGCTGGGATTACAGGCTTGAGCCACCGCGCCCGGCCAATTCTTGATTTTTTAATACACATAACTTAAATATGATCTTGGATAAGTAACAAATATAACCTTAATTCTAAAATGATCATTTAAATGTATTTATAACTTTTTTTTGGCAGTGGCAGGGAAGAACAGGAGTTGTTGAACTCACCCAAATGCAGAAAATAAGTTAGCAAGAGTTTTTGTTTTTGTTTTTTGAGACAGAGTCTCGCTCCATTGCCAGGCTGGAGTGCAGTGGCGCGACCTTGGCTCACTGCAACCTCAGAGTAGCTGGGATTACAGGCATGCACCACCATGCCTAGCTAATTTTTGTATTTTTAGTAGAGATGGGGTTTCGTCACATTGGCCAGGATGGTCTCGATCTCTTGACCTTGTGATCCGCCTGCCTTGGCCTCCCAAAGTGTTGGGATTACAGGCATGAGCCACCCGCCAGGCCAGCAAGATTTTTAGAATATAAAAAGCCCTGTCACTTGATTGTACATGTCTGGCAAATCCCTTTCTAGGTCTCAGTTTCTCCATCTGTAAGTAAATGAAATTAATTCTTCACCCAAATAATACGGAAAATAATAAGCATCCTAACTTACTATCAAGGATTTTGGGAGGAGAGTAAAAGACAGCTCTATGATACTAAACTGTGTTAAAAAAAATATGTAGTTGCATATTCCATCACAATCAAAATCCCCATACAAAAAACAAATTATTCGCAAGGCATAGTCTATGTGTCACTTCTTTAAAATAAGTATTCAGCCAGGCGCGGTGGCTCACGCCTATATTCCCAGCACTTTGGGAGGCCGAGGCAGGTGGATCACCTGATGTCAGGAGCTCAAGACCAGCCTGGCCAATATGGTGAAAGCTGTCTCTACTAAAAATACAAAAAAATTAGCTGGGCGTGGTGGCGGGTGCCTGTAATCGCAGCTACTCGGGAGGCTGAGGCAGGAGAATCGCTTGAACCCGGGAGGTAGAGGTTGCAGTGAGTCGAGACCACGCCATTGCGCTCCAGCTCAGGCAACAAGAGCGAAACTCTGTCTCAAATAAATAAATAGATAAATAAATAAGAGAAGTATTCAACGTAGTAGAGTTCTGCAACCACCAAATACTGCAAATAGTTAACTTATAATTTGTTATACCCTTCAGGATTATTTTTATCTGACATACTGAGGATGGTGATTATGACAATATTTCTACCAATTTGGAGACTCTTCAAACCTTCATAGAAACCTCTAACACTTAATCTTCTCAGAAGCCCTGTCTTACTTTAAATTATTAAAAATCTCAACTACAATCTAAAGGAGAAAGAACAGTAAAATGACCCCCTAAGTAAGCACCATCCAGCTTCAAGAATTATCAACATGTGGCCAATCTTCACCATTTTTCCCTACAGACTACTTTGAAGCAAAATCCCTAGCATCACATAATTTTTACTTAAATTCTAATCACTGAATTTTTGTAGGTAAGCAACTATAGCAGTAACTATTTTAAATGCGAAAAAACTGTGCCTTAAAAAAAAAACAAACTATCAAACACAAAGCTCAAATCCAAATTCCAGTGAATTTATATAGCAGAGGTATAGACCTGTTTCCAGAACTTTCAGCAGCAGATATTTTTGTATCACTCAGTGTTAGGAACACTAGCCCACAATAACCACCACAGTGAATAAACACTGTAAATGTAGCTTCTATTTTAAATCTATAATTTCAAAGTTTTAATTTAAGGACTGACTTTTTACTATAGGTACCATTTTCACAAGCAGTAAGGACCAACAGAAACTGGGGCATTGTGTCCATGGTGTTATTGGCAAGCTTCATGATGAGCACAGGGCTGATGCTGTGTGTTGTGAAGACCACGCCCCTCTGCTTCCTCCTCTACCTCTGATTCCCAGATAGTCAGTACTCTCTGCTAAGGTCCAGGACCCTCCAGTTCCAAAGGTAAGTGATTTGACCACCTTCCCTGGGGTACAAATAATATGTGTTGCCCCTCTGTTGGTGCTATAGAGCCTTCTTTTGCAACTCTTGAAAGAAATCCCTCATCCCATTAAGCCGTGAAGAGAGACTTGTATTTGGACTAAAAAAAAATTGGGGGCCATTCTTTATATACACCAATATGTGGCTTGTGTGACCACCTCAAAATGGAAAAGGAAACTTTGTTAACACACTTTTATAACCATAGAGTTAAAGGCCTGAGTTTCAGGTATCTTTTATGGTTCTAATGGCCAAAGGTTATTGTAGGCGGAAATAGAAGCATAAAACTGGCAGGCTGAGCTAGCTTGGGTGGGGTGGCTAGGGAAAGACAGGTGACAAGAGATGGGAAGAAATGTGCCTCAAAAACTTTCAGAACATGGCTAAAGACACGGATAAACTTCTGGTAAATTGTGGTCACTTTTTCCTGTAGAGATTTCATACATGCTATAGTTACGTTTCATTCTGATCCTCATAACTCCCTACAGTCCAACATCCTCAGGCAACTCTTGAGACAAATCCCTTATCCCATTAACCCATGAAGAGAGACCTGTATTTGGACGAGAAAGATTTTGGGGCCATTCTTTATATACACCACATGAGCAACCTTGCTCTCTACTGACTTGCAAGGCCAACTCTGTGCAGAAAACATACATTTCAAATACCTGGCCACATATAAGCTCTCCTTCTTCTTAAGGGTTTTCAAGAAAGGAAAGAAAAATTAAGACAAATTAATGTAAATACCAAGAGTCAAACTGCTGAAAAGATAGTAACGATTTGGGGAGAAAGTCTGCTTTGGTTTATGGATTTTTGCCTAGCAGATAGCATACAGCAATTAATTCATTATCAACACTTCAGCAGAGCAGAGCCACATCTCTATAGTCAACCTGGCAGAGCTCCTGGATACCTACCAATAAGTACCAGCACCTTGTGATGTTAGCTCCATGCCATCCACTGAATTGTAGCTATCATCATCCATGATCTTCGAAAGACCAAAATCTGTAATTTTTATCTCTCCACACGCTGTACCATTTACTAAAAGAATATTACCTAAAAAATAAAAACCTTCATGAATAAGCAGAGACTTACTGATTAAGAGAAAAACCCAAAGTAATAGCAGATAAGAACTCAAACTCTTGCAAAAGCAAACATCCACATCTTGGGAATCAAGCAATCTGGACTCTGGATACTCAGGGAGAGCCCTCTGCATCTGCTGAAACTTCTGTTTTCTAAGAATCACCTGCTTAATGTGCCAAAACCACCACTATGATGAACTCTGGAAATAACAATAACTGGCTAAAGTAAAATATCCTTGTTCACTTGGTCAAAAATGATGGGACACTTTCATCTGAACTTTCAGTGAGGATCTCTAAATTACCCTGTTTAGAACAGTACTTGGGGTGTGGGGGAGGAATCAAAGAAAACATGTAAGGGAACCAAAGCTAGCACCACAGCACCACCTACAGCTCCCATGGCAGGAAAAGTGTTGAATTCAGTGACAGAAAAGTCATTCACAAAATAGCCATCTTTTAAAAAATTTCTTCATTATAATTAATGTTGTAGTCATCTGAGTTATATTAGAACATTAGAGAATAGTCAATGAGATGTAATATGCACCTACCAGAAGAGTAAAGCAAAGTTTACAATTTTGCAACACCAGAAGGTAAATGTGGACCATCTTCCTAATGCCCAAGCTAAGCTGTTAAGAGTTGTCTATAGAACATATGCAGATTTCTAAAACACAGCAGAAGATAACAATAAAAAATAGAGGTAAGGACTCTAGCTGCCCTGTACTCTTTGCTGATGACCATCAAAGCTAGATGATGACCATACAAAAAGATGAAAAATTCTGCTTGAAATTTATTGAAACGGGAGGCACATAAGTAAAATAAGTTATTAATTTGGGGGCTCTTATCAAAGAGACCTGAAGCAGAGGAACTGTTACGTAGTATGAGTCATGGGAAAAATACAAAACTGAACGTGCCGGAACAGTTCTTTCTTAATGAGACTTACCTCATGAACTGCCCTGGCTCCAAAGATAAAGGTATTGTTTCTCCAGAGTATTTAATCCAACACACCCTCCTAAACCCAGTCCTGCTTGGCCAGGACTCTTTTTTCCCACACCTACCCAGGCAATCAAAAGTCAGATGTTATTAGCCTGTCTTGGCTGCTGTGAATTTCTCTAACTTTATCAAATTAAAAGTCATAAGACCAAAAGAAAGCCAACTAATACTGTCTCCTAAAAGGAGACAAGACCAAAGAAAACCAACTAATACTGTCTCCTAAAAGTCAGACATACCTGGTTTGAGGTCATAGTGTATGATGGGAGGTTTTATTTCATTTAAGTACTTTAAAGCATTCACAATCTGCATGATAATGGACCGGGCCTCTTTCTCCGACATTAATTTGTGCTGTTTCAGGTAGAAGTCCAGATCATTTCCCTCACAGTATTCTAATACTGTACAAAACCTAAAAACAAATAAACCAACATTTAACCATGGTATAAGAGCAAGCAGATTAAGACTACCTAAATCAGTCCCAGGTGAAAACTTCACGTCATTAGCTTCTCACTCCTTTCTTCTTTGTTCCTTAAAATACTCTTCGATTCTTTATTCAGTATTAGCTGAGGGGTTTCTAGTAAGAAACTGCTTATTCTCTTGAAGAGTCTCCACACCCTCAATGTTGGAATCTGTTGTGCTCGGGTTCACCCATGGCAGACCTCTTCTTGAGTCTAGACTATAAGAATACCGATAAGAACTATAATGTATTTAAGCTAGGTATCTTCTTGGAAGGGGCTCCTTTACACACCCATGTCACACATCCATGTCTAAACAATTAGAATGTGATCAAGTACACAATTCTCCCTTTTTTTTTTTTTGAGACTCTGCCTCACTCTGTTGCCTACACTGTAGTGCAGTGGCACAATTTCAGCTAGGTATACAATTCGCACTGCAAACATTTTATATAACCCTGAGTGCTGACAATGAGGAAGAATCTAGAGTTTGCCCATGTCCCAAAAACTGACTGCATACTATGTCTCCTGACAGCTTGGCACAATACTGCACTACAATATTTCTTAAACATAAGGTGTAAAAGGGCTTGTAAAGTATAGCATCTACGGTTCTAACAAATGTATGCGGGCTCTCTTTCCTTCACTTATGTCAATATATCATACCCAAACATAAAACCATATGGCATTTGTGGCATCACAGGTCATGTGCCTATCTTCCAAGGCATTATACTCTGAAGTAAGGTGTCCTGAACTGTGTGAATATCCCTGAGGGATGAATACCTTTTCAAGTATTCTAAGTTGTGATAATGTGGGTGTATCAGTCAGGGTCTAGCCTGGAAAAAAAACAAAACAAAACCACTTGATCATTTAAAACAGAGAGACTTTAATTCAGGGAACTGATCATACAGATGATGGAAGAGCTGAGAAGACAAACTGGTCAGTGAGGCACCCTGGAGATCATACAGCAGGAAGCCATTAGCACCCTCAGGCGAGCGGGCCAGAAGGGAGGAGATGGTGAAACCAGAACCCAGGGTCACCAGGGGAAACTAGAATTGCAGGATGGGAGAGGAGGTGGAGACCCCCTCCCATTTCTGCTTCACATTGGCTGAAACCAGCAGGACACCAATGGACACATGGGCCTGGTAAACACAGCCTACAAGGACTAACCCCCCGAAGATACAGAGCAGCAAAAGGGCGAGGAACAGAACTGAGAGCAAACAGGTTTAGGACTAGCGCTATGGGCCACTGGGCAATTTGAGGCCTTCATAAAGCACTGCAATTAAATATGGACACACATGGTCCTGTGGACTCCACAAACCGAACAATATCTTATGCATCTTACAAAACATAGCAGGGCATTCTAGCCCTGTATCTGAAAACAAATGTCTGCTGTAATCCCAGCAATTTGGAAGGCAGAGATGGGCAGATCACTTGAGGCCAAGAGTTTGAGACCAGCCTGGCCAATACAGTGAAACTCCGTCTCTACTAAAAATATATAAGATTGGCCAGGTATGGTGGCGCACACCTGTAATCCCAGCTACTTGAGGGACTGAGGCACGAGAATTGCTTGAACCCATGAGGTGGAGGTTGCAGTGAGCCAAGATCATGCCACTGCATTACTGCCTGGACAACAGAGCAACACTCCATCTCAAATAAAACAAAATAAAATAAATGTCTGAAATTTATAGATTTCTCTGACCTGAGATTCTGAAATCTGAAATACAGACTCATGGCTCAATGAAATGATTCTTTGACCCAAATGCAAGTTGAAAATAAAGCCTCACTTTCAGTCAGGCACAGTGGCTAAAGCTTGTAATCCCAGCACTTTGGGAGGCTGAGGTGGGCGGATCACAAGGTCAGGAGTTCAAGACCAGCCTGTCCAGCATGGTGAAACCCTGTATCTACTAAAAATAGAAAAAATTAGCCAGGCATGGTGGCGTGCATCTGTAATCCTAGCCACTCGGGAGGCTGAGGTAGGAGAATCACTTGAACCTGGGAGGCGGAGGTTGCAGTGAGCCAAGATGGCACCACTGCACTCCAGCCTGGGCAACAGAGCCTCAAAAAAAAAAAATTAATAATAATAAAATAAAGCCTCACTTTTAATACCCAAACAATTCTCAGAAGATGTTCTAAAAATCATGGTCTGACTTATTTTTGGTGAAAATTCATCATACATGCAATAGAAAGAACAAAGTAATCAACTCGAGAATAGTATAGAACCAACTCAATTTCTCACATTAGTTAAAAGTGTGTATACAATTCAAAACAGCAGATAATTTGAGCCTGATTTAATAGTTCAGAGAGGGGGGTCTACCTAGTACTGAAGAAATCTACTCAAAGCAAAACAGTGATGTCATGACCTGCCCCTGGTTTCCCAATCTTGCCCTCTAACTAGATCTTTTTAAAAAAATTCCACTCCATGTGAAACACACATGGCTAAGCTCAGTGCCAGGGCTATCCAAATGAGAAGAAGAAATCCCTGAGAGAAAGGCCCAGGTCATGTTTCCAAAGGGAATTATAGTCCTCTTTGGGGTTATTTCTAAATGTGAGCCAGTGGTTTGCACAGCCATCTCTGAGACTGTTGGCTAGAACAGAGATGGCTTAAAACTCCTAGAATTACCCTGGGAGGCTGAGGGAACCTGGAGTCTAGACCTAGGACATATTCCGATTCAGTTCAGACTTCTACAGAGAAACATTTCCAAATGTTGAGATATATCCAACTAAACTGCTGGGTAAACCCAGAGGCACAGGAGCTTACCAATACCAAGTAACAAAATACAGCAATGACCACAATTACCAACGATCTCAGACAAGTCATTTAACTTCTCTGGTCCTCAAAATCCTCCTATAAAACGAAAAGGCTGGACTCAGACCCCTTCCTATTCTAACATCCTATAAGCCTATAAGCCTGTATTTCAACATGTTGCACTGACTGAGCCTTGTCTTCATTAGTGCCACATTTGTTGTCTCATTCTAGGATAAAATTACACAGCCAGTACTTTTTTAAAAAAGTCTGGCAATGTTCATAAAAGTCTCTGGGGTGAGCAGAAACTCTCTTGAACAGTCTACACTCACTAGTGCACGTCAGTGGCATGCTGGCACCAACTCATGTCAGTTTCCAAGAGCTGACTTAAATTTTCAAGAGTTTTGTGAGCGGGTTATCAAACCACTGGTAGGACAAACAGATAAGCAAAATGTGGTATACCCACAGGATGGAATATTATTTTGTCATAAAAAGGAATGAAATACCGATACATGCTACAAGGATGAAACTTGACAACATCATGCTAAGTGAAAGAAGCCAGCAATAAAAGTCCACATACTATATGATTCCATGCATATGAGAGTCCAGAATAGGAAATCTATAGAGATAAAACAGACAGATTAGGGTGAGGGCAGAGGGATGGAATAGTGGAATAGAGGAATAGTAGTAAAAGGTATGGGGTTTCTTTTGAGGTGGTGAAAAAATTCTAAAATTGGCTCTGGTGGTTGTATATATCTATGAATATGCTGAAAACCACTAAACTGTATATTTTACATGTGTGAATCATACAGTATGTGAATAATAATTAAGATGTTTTAAAAAAAATAAACAGGTGGTACATCAAAATTGGACACAGGAGGAATATCTACACTACGGAAACTGGCAAACACTACAAATTAGCTCTGTCTCTCTTCATACCAAGCTGGTTGTTAAACATTTACTGGCACACAAGTGCATGGTCCTTTGGCCTAGAGGTTTCTTACTGACCCAAATTTGAATTTATGTTTGATCATTTGTCCACAAATTAATATATTTGGTTCCCTCAGAGGGTATGTCCTAGACCCAGAGTTCAGCTCTATTCCATGAACAATCAACATTGCAAGAAAATAATATAACTGTTAAGGTAAAACAGCACAGCACTTACGAGTCAGTATCCAGTGAAAAGTAATCATACAGCTTAACTATTCTGGGATGATCCAGTTCTTTATGAATCCGGTATTCCCTACATGCATGCCTGTAAACAAAAGGGAAAATTAACAAGAAGGTATATTGGCCTACCTTTTAGAACTCTTCAAAGATCTTCCTAAACATTCAATCATTTCTCTATTGTCTCCACATGTTAATTCCATTCTGGTCCATCTGGTCCCTCATCTGACTTCTCTCTTTGCTCATCCTATTTTCTCTATTGGAATCTACCAAGCCATTGAGAAAATAATAGGTGCTTTGGCTCCGCGCAGTGGCTCACGACTGTAATCCTTGCACTTTGGGAGGCCGAGGCGGGTGGATCACGAGGTCAAGAGATAGAGAACATCCTGCCCAACATGGTGAAACCTCGTCTCTACAAAAATTAAAACTTAGCTGGGCGTGGTGGTGCGCACCTATGGTCCCAGCTACTTGGGAGGCGGAAGCAGAAGAATCACTTGAACCCAGGAAACGGAGGTTGCAGTGAGCTGAGGTCACGCCACTGCACTCCAGCCTGGCGACAGAGCGAGACTCCATCTCCAAAAAAATAAATAAATAAAATAATAGGTGCTCAAATATTTGTTAAGTGAACAGATGTCAACCCTTTTTATCCCTTTCAAGTTCATTCTATGATAATCACACCTCTTTTCCACTTATACTCAAGTATCACAGATTTTAAAATAACAAGGACAGTTATTTTCCCCCCTCCTCTAAAGCTGATACATGAAATCATATCTGTAAATGTATATATGCTGGGGTAACACCAAAGGGGTCATTTTTATCATGTAAACCTCTTAGGTTAAAGGATTATCTGTTACATAAATCAATTAGCAGTACTTTGTAGTTTTTGTTTTTAAATTCTTCTTCTTACAAAAATAATTTAAGTGCTATTAGCTTTACTTTATTCTAATAAAATATGAAATGTGAGATTATGGAACCCCAGTTGTCTTGGAATGGCATATTTGATGCAGTCATCCACTGCGTAACAACCCTTCGGTCAATGATGCTAAGCCACATATATGACAGGGGTCCCATAAGAGTATAACAGAGCTTCCTATGAATTGAGGAAGAAAAAAAAAGTACAACAGAGCTGAAAAATCCTATCACCTGGTGACCCAGCAGTCAAGAGGTCACGGCACAATGCATTACTCATGCTTGTGGTGATGCTGGTGGAAACAAACCTACTGTGCTGCCAGCCATATTAAAGTCTAGCACATACAATTATCTACAGTATATAACACTTGATAATGATAATAAATGAATACATAATTGGTTTATGTATTTACTATACAGCAGGCCCTTAAATAACATCATTTTGTTATAACGCTAACAACAACAAAAAAAAAGTCAGCCAGGCACCATGGCTCATGCCTGTAATTCCAGGACTTTGGGAGGCCGAGGCGGGTAGATCACCTGAGGTCAGGAGTTCGAGACCAGCCTGACCAACATGGTGAAACCCCGTCTCTACTAAAAATACAAAAATTAGCTAGGTGTGGTGGTGGCCACCTGTAATCCCCGCTACTCAAGAGGCTGAGGGAGAAGAATCATTTGAACCTGGGAGGCGGAGACTGCAGTGAGGCAAGACTGCGCCATGGCACTCTAGCCTGGGTGATAAAGTTAGACTCTGCCTCAAAAAAAAAAAAAAATCAATTCCTGGTCGGCACCACTGTCCATGTGGAGTCTGTGTGTTCTTCCCCTGTCTGCGTGGGTTTTCTCAGGTTATTCTGCTTTCCTCCCACATCCCAAAGGCACATGGGTTGGGTTCACCGGCATATCCACACGGTCCCTGTGTGTGTGTGTGTGTGCGTGTGCGCATGCACCTGCCATGCAATGGGACGGCATCCTGTCTAGGGTGGCTCCCACCTTGCCCCTGAGCTGCTGATATAGGCTCTGGCCACCCTCAACCCTGAGTGGGGAATGAGTGGGTAAATGTTACCTTGTTTCTATTAATCTTTCTTAAATTTATATAAAGCTCATACATATTTCAACGTTTAGTATTACAAGTGTTTTAGTCTTTATTTAGAAGCTGGGTGATGTTTTTGTGACCAGGAATATGCCACAGGAACTTAACTCATTTATGTCAATTAGCCTATGGTAAAATTGGTTTTGTTACACTTTGTTTCCCTTAAAGTTACAGTTTCCAAGAACCTATCATTGCTATTAAGCGAGGGCTTACTATACTGCACTTTTTTTTTTTTTTTTTTTTTGAGACGGAGTCTCGCTCTGTTGCCCAGGCTGGAGCGCAGTGGCCAGATCTCAGCTCACTGCAAGCTCCACCTCCCGGGTTTACACCATTCTCCTGCCTCAGCCTCCCGAGTAACTGGGACTACAGGCGCCCACCACCTCGCCTGGCTAGTTTTTTGTATTTTTTTTTAGTAGAGACGAGGTTTCACCGTGTTAGCCAGGATGGTCTCGATCTCCTGACCTCGTGACCCGCCCGTCTCGGCCTCCCAAAGTGCTGGGATTACAGGCTTGAGCCACCGCGCCCGGCCACTTTTTTTGTTTTTGAGATCGAGTCTCACTCTGTTGCCAAGGCTGGAGTGCAGTGGCGCGATCTCAGCTCACTGTGGCCTTTGCCTCCCAGGTTCAAGCGATTCTCCTGCCTCAGCCTCCCAAGTAGCTGGGATTACAGGCACATACCAGCACGCACAGCTAATTTTTGAATTTTTAGTAGAGAGGGGGTTTCGTCATGTTGGCCAGGTTGATCTGGAACTCCTGACTTCAAGTGATCCGCCCGCCTTGGCCTCCCAAAGTGCTGGGATTGCAGGCATGAGCCACGGCACCTGGCCTGCACTGTACTTTTTAATTATTTTAAATTTTAGAGATGGGGGTAGTGGCTCATGGCTGTAATCCCAGCACTTTGGGAGGTTGAGGCAGGCAGATCGCTTGACGTCAGGAGTTTGAGGCCAGCCTGGCCACCATGGAGAAACTCCATCTCCACTAAATATACAAAAAGCAGCAGGGAGTGGTGGTGCGCACCTGTAATGCCAGCTACTTGGGAGGCTGGGGCAGGAGAGACGCTTGAACCCAGAAAGCAGATGGAAGTGAGCTAGATCACACCACTGCACTCCAGCCTGGGTGACAGAGCAAAACTCCATCTCAAAAAAATAAAAAAAATTTTTAGAATGTACTCCCATCTACTTATTTAAAAAAAAAAAATTGTAACTATAAAACAAACTCAGGCAGGTCCTTCAGGGGGTATCCCAGGAGAAGGCATTGTTATCATAGGGGGTGACAGCTGTGTGCATGTTATTGTCCCTGAAGAGCTTCCAGTGGGACAAGATGGAGATGGGAGAAAGTGATATGGATGGTCCTGACCCTGTGCAAGCCTAGGCTAATGAGAGTGTGCCTTAGTTCTTAACAAAAAAATATTTAAAAAAAAATTTAATAGAAAAAAGCTTATAGAATAAGGATACAAGGAAAGAAAATATTTTCATACAACTGTGTACAATGCGTTTTTTTAAAGTTAAGTGTTATTTACAAGAGTCAAAAAGTTTTTTTAAAAAGGCAGTTTCTACAGCAAAAAGGTTACAGTAAGCAAAGATTTACACTTGAAAAAATTTTTAATAAATGTAGTGTAGCCTTTGTGTACAGTGTTTATAAAGTCTACAGTAGTGTGCAATATTATCCTAGACTCTGACTCACTCAGAGCAACTTCCAGTTCTGCAAATTCTATTAATGGTACAGGTGTACCATTTTTATACTGTATATTTACTGTATCTTTTCTATGCTTAGATATGCTTACATACACAATTAGTAACACAATTGCCTATAGCAGGGGTCCCCAACCCAGTACAGGTCCGTGCCTTGTTAGGAACTGGGCCACACAGCAGGAGGTGAGCAGTAGGTGAATGAGCGAAGCTTCATCTGTGTTTACAGCTGTTCCCCATAGCTCGCATGACCGCCTGAGCTCCTGATCTGTCAGATCAGCAGCGGCAGATTCTCATAGGAGTGCAAACCCTACTGTGAACTGTGCATGCTAGGGATCTAGGTTGTGTGCTCCTTATGAGAACCTAACACCTGATGATCTGTCACTGTCTCCCATGACCACCAGATGGGACCGTTTAACTGCAGGAAAGCAAGCTCAGGGCTCCCACTGATTCTACATTATGGTAAGCTGTGTAATTAATTCTGTATATATTACAATGTAATAGTAATAGAAATAAAGAACACAATAAATATAATGCGCTTGAATCATCCTGAAACCATCTCCCCCCAACCCCGGTCCATGGAAAAACTGTCTTCCACAAAACTGGTCACTGATGCCAAAAAGGTTGGAAACCACTGGCCTATAGTATTCAGTACAGTAACATGCTATACAGGTGTGTAGCCTAGGAGCAATGGGCTATACCATACAGCCTAGGTATATAGTAGGCTATACCATCTAAGCTTACATTAAGTACACTCTGTGATGTTTGCACAACAAAATCACCTAATGATGCATTTCTCAAAACGTAGTCCCATTGTTAAGCAACATATGACTAACATGATTAGCATTTTTAAGGTACTTTTCTAGTTTAAAATCATTTCATAAGGAACAAAAGTGTACTGTATAGCCTGACATATTCATATTCTGAATTTTAGAAGAACAACAGAATATGCTTACACAATATAATTACCAATACTATTTTAAGAATGTAGTTCTGGCTGGTGTGGTGGCTCACGCCTGTAATCCCAACACTTTGGGAGGCCAAGGTGGGCAGATCACCTGAGGTCGGGAGTTCAAGACCAGCCTGACCAACATGGAGAAACCCTGTCTCGACTAAAAAAAAAATACAAAATTAGCCGGGGTGGTGGTGGCGCATGCCTGTAATCCCAGCTACTTGGGAGGCTGAGGCAGGAGAATTGCTTGAACCCAGGAGGCGGAGGTTGTAGTGAGCTGAGATTGTGCCATTGCACTCCAGCCTGGGCAATAAGAGCAAAACTCCGTCTCAAAAAAAAAAGTGGTTCTTATTTACAAAGAGATTAACTGTGATATTTTAAGTAATTCAGCACTATTTGGCTTAGGACATCCATAGTATAGTAAAATAAAACTAAAAAAACAGTGATGTTTTCAGAAACAGGTAAACTACAGTATACCAAAAATACAAAGAAAGTACTCAACTAAAGAAAAGCTGAGGAAAAAATTAGGGGAAGTGGGGAAAGGGAGAAATAGGAATCTGAAAGTAATTACATATATTTTTCCCCAATGGAAACTATTTGGGCTTAGTTTTCAAGCTGCCATTTTTGGCCATTTTGCCTCCCCTGATGCTTCATTTCATCATCTTTACGTTTTTCCAAAAAACGACTTGCCAGCACCGAGGCAGAGTGGTGTTAGAACACACACTACCCTGGGAACACAGAGGCCTGGCTCCTTGCTGTGGCTCTGTGGCTTCACCTCTCTGAGCTTCAGTTTCGGCATCACTGGACTGGATGTTTTGAAGTGAGCTTGCTGCAGACACTCGGCAAATGTAGCTTTGGCCTCCCCAACCCCCAATTCCACCAAAGTAGCTCCATACTTGTCTTTTTTTTTTTTTTTAATTACACACATATATTTAACAGTACAGTTTTACACAGAGTACTAAAAGCACTTTTCTTCATATTTTACAGAAGGGCTAGAAACATACAGATTTTCTTTTTCTTTTAAGACAGAGTCTTGCTCTGTCACCCAAGTTGGAGTGCAGTGGTGCCATCTCAACTCACTGCAACCTCCGCCTCCTGGGTTCAAGCTATTCTTCTGCCTCAGCCTCCCAAGTAGGTGAGATTACAGGTGCGTGCCACCACGCCCAGCTAATTTTGCATTTTTAGTAGAGACCGGGTTTCACCATATTGGCCAGGCTGGTCTCAAACTCCTGACCTCGTGATCCGCCCACCTTGGCCTCCCAAAGTGCTGGGATCATAGGTGTGGACCACTACGCCCAGCCCAGATTTTCTTCTTTTTTTTTTTTGAGATGGAGTCTTGCTCTGTCTCCCAGGCTGGAGTGCAGTGGCCCGATCTCGGCTCACTATAACCTCCGCCTCCAGGTTCAAGCGATTCTCCTGCCTCAGCCTCCTGAGTAGCTGGGACTACAGGCGTCTGCCACCACCCCTGGCTAATTTTTGTATTTTTAGTAGAGGCGGCGTTTCACCATATTGGTCAGGCTGGTCTCGAACTCCTGACCTTGTGATCCGCCTGCCTTGGCCTCCCAAAGTGCTGGGATTACAGGCTTGAGCCACTGCGCCCGGCCCCAGCCCAGATTTTCTATTAGTAATCATACACATCACCAAATCTAGCTCCTAAATAGGATGCATTACAATTTGTTTAGAATTTAAAGGCTTAGGGGCAATAAGCAGGAGAGGAAAAAGTATGTACATTTTTGTTTTACAAAACTGACTAAAAAATACATTCAAGAAATAGTAAAGAGAATTTAATACAATCTTGTTGGGTGTGGTGGCTCATACCTGTAATCCCAGCACTTTGACAGGCTGAACTGGGAAGACTGCTTGAGCCCAGGAGTTCAAGACCGGCCTGGGCAACACGGTGAGACCCCATCTCAAAAAAAAGAATTTAATATGATCTCATGTGCCCTGAAGGAGGTAGCACCTGATTAAGAGGGGTAATCGCTATGTCCAAATAATCTCCTACATGGAGCTTCTGCAACTGCAGAGTCACAGAATCATCAGTCCCCTTTCTGCCAGCACACTTGCATTTTAAATTACATTCCTTGTAATATTGCATGTGATAAAATAAGGGTGCTGCTGTCTTTGTTTCTGAGACAAAGACACAGTGGCTCAGGCTTGTAATCCTAGCACTTTGGGAGGCCGAGGCTGGTGGATCACGAGGTCAGGAGATCAAGAGCATCCTGGCTAACACAGTGAAACTCTGCCTCTACTAAAAATACAAAAAAGTTAGCCGGGCGTGGTGGCAGGCACATGCAGTCCCAGCCACTCGGGAGGCTGAGGCAGGAGAATGGCGTGAACCCGGGAGGCAGAGCTTGCAGTGAGCGGAGATCGCGCCACTGCACTCCAGTCTGGGCGACCGATGAGACTCTGTCTCAAAAAAACAAAAAACAAACAAACAAAAAGTTTAAAAATCTAGGGACTAAACAGATCACTGTTTTAAGTTATTTTTCACTCTAGCATGCTATAAATGTATAGCGCTCGACCCTTTTAACTTCTTGATTTTGTGCATTTTAGAGCAGAAACCAATTTCTCTTTTTGAGGTACAGAAAACAGAGTAAACAAGAGGCGGCAAAAATTTAAGAATCAAAATGTCATTCAAAGTCCTCGCCAATTAACGGAATTTGAAGAGTGTCGCTGAACCTGTGCCCAGCTCTAAACCTGCATCTCTTACTTCATCAGCAAGGCAATGACTGAGCCATGTTCAACTTTCAACTTATAATCCAAGTGATCCATGTACTACAAACACAGAGACTTTAATGAGAAACTGGAAGAAACTCATCCACCAAAATGTCTTTTACTCTCTCTTTTTTTTTTTTTTTTTTTTTTTGAGACGGAGTCTCGCTCTGTAGCCCAGGCTGGAGTGCAGTGGCCGGATCTCAGCTCACTGCAAGCTCCGCCTCCCGGGTTCACGCCATTCTCCGGCCTCAGCCTCCCGAGTAGCTGGGACTACAGGCGCCCGCCACCTCGCCCGGCTATTTTTTGTATTTCTTAGTAGAGATGGGGTTTCACCGTATTAGCCAGGATGGTCTCGATCTCCTGACCTCGTGATCCGCCCATCTCGGCCTCCCAAAGTGCTGGGATTACAGGCTTGAGCCACCGCGCCCGGCCCTTACTCTCTTATAAGTTGATATATATTTAGATTTTTCAAAATGCTTGCTTTTATGTTTAAAAAATTAGAATAGAGTATCATACAAAAGCATACTAACTCCAATACAAATTACTTCTGCAAATAATTCTACATGAAATTTTTCCTACTGTAGAATTTTTAATATGTTATTTGAGGGAGTTTAAGCAGTTCAGTAATACTAAATTTTTAAAATAAATTTTTTAAATAAAATTTGTGTTTTTATAATGTAAAAGTAAAATACAATCAGTTTACTTTTTGTTTATGGTAGGAGGAGGAGAGGAATGAAGTGACAGAATGAAATTCAAAATACAACAAAACAAACATCTTTTATTTTCTTTTGAAATTTGCCTTCTTTTTTATCAGAATAAATGTCTTGATTCCAGATGGGACTGGGAGGTCATCCCCATGAATGGAAAAGCAATTAACAGACCTTACTAGCAGGGTTATAGCATTTTCATATTCTACAATGTCACAACACTGAAGTATACTACTTTTTAGTTTAATACTGATTTTTTTTTTTTTTTTTTTGAGACTGAGTCTCGCTCTGTCGCCCAGGCTGGAGTGCAGTGGCCGGATCTCAGCTCACTGCAAGCTCTGCCTCCCGGGTTCCCGCCATTCTCCTGCCTCAGCCTCCCGAGTAGCTGGGACTACAGGCGCCCACCACCTCGCCCGGCTAGTTTTTTGTATTTTTTAGTAGAGACGGAGTTTCACCGTGTTAGCCAGGATGGTCTCGATCTCCTGACCTCGTGATCCGCCCGTCTCGGCCTCCCAAAGTGCTGGGATTACAGGCTTGAGCCACCGCGCCCAGCCTTAATACTGATTTTTTAAAGCACTCATCAATGTCTGTTATGTGCTTGATGTAAGTCTCCTTTTAGTTCAAAGCAGTTAATGACATTTTGTCAATTCACCATTTTCTATAGCCTGAAATATGTGACTATGATTTCATATCACTTAGAAAGCCAATTCTTTCAAAAGAAAGGTGGAGATACTTAAGAATTGTCCCCTCAGTGCTGCTTCCTGATTGGCGGAAAAAAAAAGAACTCCCCCCACCCCCCCAAAGCAAGAATGGAGGCCATGAGAACTCACACAACCTCTCCCCAGGGTGTCTGCCAAATGGGAAATGCCCCCTCCTCAGATGAGCTCAAGCACCATGATCCCCTCTCTGATGAGAAAACAGAGTAGAAAGGCACCAACGCCAGCCTGGAACTTGAATGGCAAAGAACTTAAGACAAATAAGACCATCCCCTTCACGTGCTCTCTGACATCCAATCCATACCCGCCAGGACTCAGAGTGCTTGCCAACTGTTTGAAGGAGGGACAAGGCCCGGCTTCCACTCCTCACTGTTTCAAAAGGCTAGATGAGCAGAACACCCATCTGCAGTTGCTGTGGTATCCAACACTAGAGTTCTCTGCAAGGTCAGCCAGAAACCTGGATACTCAGACTAGGCAAAATACATACAAGTCTCAGCACAGGAACTATGTTCTCGAGGTTGACCAAGGTTGGTCCCTAGAGGGCATTTTTAAAGAGAAGCATGTGCTGGTCTAACACCCTTAGGCATTCTTAGGGTCTCAACACAGTAGGGGTATTGCTCATTTATAACTGGTCAGAACAACATGCGCTTTCCTTCTCTGAAGTGCTCCTGGCCCCCTCACTACTGCGTGCCACTCATCCCTACATGTCAAGTGACTGGAATGTTCTTATAATAATGTAACTGCCTCTCAGGAGCATCTGGACTGCAGCTGCCTGTCACCTAAGAAACACACGCAGGGTGCCACAGGTCATCCCTTCTCCCTCTGCTAAGCCCTGTTGCTCTTAATGTAGCAGGAACCTTCCCTTCTCCAGTGCTGAGCCCCACTGCCCATCTGTCTGGAACAGGAAGAACTTCTGGGTTCCTGATGAACAAGAGGTATAGAGAAAGAGTTGCCTCGGACCAGGCTGGAAGCCAACTAAAGGGCTACTTCAAAGACCACTGTTTTTTCCCTTCCAAATTATTATTTATTAAAACAAAAACAAAAACAAAAAACAAAACAAAACAAAAAAACAAGACTGCCTTTATAGAAACGAGGTGTTTATCAAAAAAGCCCATCCCCTCCTTTCAGGGGCAGGACTTGTCTGATTCAATACTTGTACCAACAACAAGGAAACAAAACGAAGCCCAGTGGGGAACCTAATAGCAAATTAAGTCTGCATAGCCTCTAACGCAAATGAGCCATGAACTCCAATGTTCAGGAGCTTGGGGGGATATAGGCAAAACCTGACATTAGTGGATCAAAGCAATTCACAGCTGTGCAAATAATAATTCATTTTAAAGAAGCCCCCTCTCCCCACGCCCCACCCCAAGTACAGATGAAGACTGCCCCTAGTACTGTTCTATAGAGAAGCAAGCACAGAAAGTGGGACCCTGAAGACCGAGAACTTTGAGATGGGCAAACTGCGACAGGAAGGAGAACATAGCACAGAGAGGCTGAACAAGTCAAACAGGTGCCACGAAGACACACCAGGTGCCCCCAGTCTCTTCCAGAAGGAAATGACTGAACTAGCAGAAAGAACCCACCAGCAGCTCCCTAGGGTCTAGTTTCTACAGACAAGCAACCATGATTTCTTTTTTTTTTTTTTTTTTGAGATGGAGTCTCACACTCGCTCTGTCACCTAGGCTGGAGTGCAGTGGCGAGATCTCAGCTCACTGCAAGCTCTGCCTCCCGGGTTCACGCCATTCTCTTGCCTCAGTCTCCTGAGTAGCTGGGACTACAGGCGCCCACCACCACGCCCGGCTAATTTTTTGTATTTTTAGTAGAGACGGGGTTTCACTGTGTTAGCTAGGATGGTCTCGATCTCCTGACCTCGTGATTAGACTGCCTCAGCCTCCCAAAGAGCTGGGATTACAGGCGTGAGCCACCATGCCCGGCCAGCAACAATGATTTCGAAGGCTTTATTTACTACAGCTATTTCTAGCCACAAAGGAAAGGAAGGTTAAGGGTACTGGGGCTTTGGATTAAGGAAAATCTAGATTTAAATACTAGCTCAGCCACTTCCTGTTACTCCAATTCTGTAAGCATCAGTTTCCTCATTGTAATACTGAGAATACATTTATTATCTTAGAGCAGTTATGAAGATTACATAAAACAAAACCAACAACAATGCATGTAAAGCTTGTAGCATAATGCTCAAACTACAGGTATTATTTAATTTTAAAAAGTCAGACACTCAAGTATCACTTACTTGTGGTAATTCTCCTTTTTCTCATCTCTCCAGTTTTTATTTAACTGGTGAATTTTCACAGCTACGTATCTTTGCTCTGTTAGATCAAATGCCTATAAAGAAAGAGAATAAATTATATACTGGGCAAATGTTAAGAAGAATTACAGGCAACTGATGTGAGCCTTTAACATATAACATAATCAAAGTCCAAAATACATTATTAAATATATCACATACTTGTATCAGTCTTGCAACCATCTTCTTGAAACTTGTGATTAGATAATTTAGAAGTCTCCAGACACACTGGCACCAAGGGGTTTGGAACATAAAACCAGGCCAACACCACAAACAGAAAGATAGCCCCTGCCTTCAGAATCATTTCCCAACCATGCTCTTTCTGGACACCATCTACTCCCCGTCTGGGACCCGTCTCTCTTAGGTTGCTCTTGTCCTTCAGTTGACACTGGGACTTTACAAACTTCAAACATCCTGCCACTTTTGAAATCCTAGGGACACACACTGTCTGCCTCCTGGAGAAAATAACCCCTCACAATATACTTCTTTGGCATGATTATTTACAAAATAACCCTGTAATTTGGCATATTGTTTATTAAAATAAAAAGAGAAACAAGAACAAAAAACAGCCCTGCCTTTAGTCCCATCTCTATCTGCTGGGCAAATAAAAAGTGGTTTTGTTGTTGTTGTTGTTTTTGAGACAGAGTCTCGCTCTGTCGCCCAGGCTGGAGTGCAACGGTGCAATCTCAGCTCACTGCAACCTGTCTCTCGGGTTCAAGTGATTCTTCTACCTCAGCCTCCTGAGTAGCTGGGATTACAGGCACACACCATCAAACCTGGCTAATTTTTGTACTTTTAGTAGAGACAGGGTTTCACCATGTTGGTCAGGCTGGTCTCCAGCCCTTAGGTGATCTGCCGGCCTCGGCCTCCCAAAGTGCTGGGATTACAGGTGTGAGCCACTGCACCTGGCCGAAAAGTAGTTTTTAATTCCAACAATGGATGAAGTTAGTGACACCAAGTCACTTCTCCAGCACTGTCCAGAGGTAGGAACCGGCTTTCCCCAAAGGCCACCACTGCTGGCAAGTCCTGCATCAGCTAGGTAGTGCTTGCTATAGCACAGTGAAAAAGGTAACATGGAGTTTTGAGGAAGCTGGGTGTAAATCATTATTTGATAAAGTAATCTGTCAATTGAATTGAAGATTTCCCTCCAAACAAAAGAATTTATTGCATAGCTCCTTTAGAATAGTTTTTCTTAGTTTGTAAAGTTCAGATTAAAAGCTTACCATTTCAGTTTCAACACTGTTATCACCCATCTGTTAATTTCCACAAATATACAAATACATGAAGGCAACAAGTGCAGAAAACAGTCCATAAATAGGGTGATCACTACTTTACAGATCTTTCTAAACGTAAGTTTCTCTAGGTAAGCACTGCATGTAGAGAGAGCTGCTTATAGAGAAACTTCCATCATTTATACCAAATTAAAACCAGTATGTTTAAAGTATAAAAACCACTCACTTCAGACATATCTTATTTCACAAAAACTGCAATATTTTTAATTTTTTTATCTAGACAAGTCCTCAATGTGTTTGCCAGGCTGGTTTTGAACTCCTGGCCTCAAGTAATCTTCCCACCTTGGCCTCTCAAAGTATTGGTACTCAGTATCATTTCCCATCCATTCTCTTTCTGGACACCATCTATTACCATCTGGGACCCATCTCCCTTAGGTTGTCTCTTGTCCTTCAGTTGACACTTTACAAACTTCAAACATCCTGCCACTTTTGAAATTCTAGGGACACACACTGCCTGCCTCCTGGAGAAAATAACCCGTTATTGGGTTAGAGGCAGTAGAGGCCATGCCCGGCCAAAAACGGAAACTTTTGAACTTTTTTCTTACAGAATCTTCAGTCCATCCACAATCATGAATATCATCATGGCTTCACACCAGAAAATCATTTCAAATAATTTTTTAAAAACAGTAAATACCACCCAATTTGTAAGAGTACCAATGCTATTTCAAGCATAATTTTCTCTAACTACACTGTACTTCTAAATCCAAGACACTGTGACCTACCACTGACTTAAGAAAGGATTTTGGAGAGTGGAGAACGAGAGTGGAGAACAGTGAAAGAAAAACTAACTGCACACATCACTGCAAGAAGTATTTAGATCTCAGAAATAAAATGTGTGGGGCTGAGCATGGTGGCTCACATCTGTAATCCCAGCACTTTGGGAGGCTAAGGAGGGCAGATCACGAGGTCAGGAATTTGAGACCATCCTAGCCAATATAGTAAAACCCCATCTCTACTAAAAAAATACAAAAATTATCCAGGTGTGGTGGCGGGTGCCTATAATCCCAGCTACTCGGGAGGCTGAAGCAGGAGAATCACTTGAACCTGGGAGGCAGAGGTTGCAGCAGTGAGCCAAGATCACACCATTGCACTGCAGCCTGGACGATAGAGTGAGACTCCGTCTCAAGAGAAAAAGAAATAAAATGTTTGAAGAAATACATTAGGAAAAAATACGATGATGAAATTACTAAAAGTAACCAGGAGGCACCAAGAACCAATTTTGATGTTTCAAAATTACATACACTTCTAGGTATATATCCAAAAGAATTGAAAGCAGAGTCTCATAGAGATATTTGGACACCCAAATTCAAAACAGAACTACAGGCTGGGCGCGGTGGCTCATGCCTATAATCCCAGCACTTTGGGAGGCAGAGGTGAGCGGATCACTTAAGATCAGGAGTTCGAGACTGGCCTGGCCAACACAGTGAAATCCCATCTCTACTAAAAATACAAAAAAATTAGGTGGCATGGTGGTACACACTTGTAATCCCAGCTACTGGGGGAGGCTGAGGCAGGAAAATCACTTGAACCCAGGAGACGGAGGTTGCAGTGAGCCGAGATTGCACCACTGCACTCCAGCCTGGGCGACAGAGCAAGACTGTCTCAAAACAAACAAACAAACCAAAAACAAAAACAACAGCACTATATACAATAGGCAAGAGATGGAAGCAACCCAAGTGTTCATCAACAGAAGAGGATAAACAAAATGTGGTACATACAAAAAAATATTAAGTGACCTTAAAAAGGAAGCCAATCCTGTTACATGCTATAGCATAGATGAACCTTGAGGACATTATGCTAGGTAAAATAAGCTGATTATGAAAAGATGTAACATGATTCCACTTCTGTAAGAAATCTAAACATAGTCAAATTCAGAGTAACAGAATGTAAAATGGTTCCAAGGATGAGGAGGAGGGGGAAAGGAAAGTTGGTTAATGGCTACAGAGTTTCAGTTTTGGAAGATGAAAAAAAGTTTGAGATCTATTTCACAAAAACGTGAATGTACTTTACTGAACTATACACTTAAAAATGGTTAAGATGGTAAATTTTATATCTATCTTTTTATGATAAAAAAATTACAAAGAAAATAAACTAAGAATTAAGAATGAACATAAATAAAAATGAAGAAAGCAGAAAGAATGAAAGCAGACATTAATGAAATTGAAAACTAACGAAATAGCAGATTTCATCAACAAAAAAGTTGATTCTTAGGAAAAAATTAATAACAACACTGACTAATCTCTAGCCTATCAATCAAGAAACACAAAAATAAAAATTTTACAAGAACAGAGAAGTAACTAGGATGTGGAATATCTATCTATCCATCTATCTTTTTTTTTTTTTGAGATGAGTCTCGCTCTGTCGCCCAGGCTGGAATGCAGTGGCCGGATCTAGGCTCACTGTAAGCTCTGCCTCCCGGGTTCATGCCATTCTCCTGCCTCAGCCTCCCAAGTAGCTGGGACTACAGGTGCCCGCCACCACGCCCGGCTAATTTTTTGTATTTTTAGTAGAGATGGGGTTTCACCGTGTTAGCCAGGATGGTCTTGATCTCCTGACCTCATGATCCGCCTGTCTTGGCCTCCCAAAGTGCTGGGATTACAGGCATGAGCCACCGTGCCCAGCCAGTGGAAAATATTTTTTAAAACTCTAGGCCAAGCATGGTGGCGGTAATCCCAGCACTTGGAAGACTGAAGGGTGAAGATCACTTCAGGCTAGGAGTTTGAGACCAGCTTAGACAGCACAGTGAAACCCTGTCTCTATTAAAAAAGAAAAAATATATAAACGAAATAGATTTCCTAGAAAAATTAAATTACCAAAACTGACTTAAGAGAGAGAAAATCTGAATATATCAATAGTTGTAGAAGAAACTGAAAAGACAGCCAAATGTTTTCCACTAACACAACATCTCCCAGGTGATTTTTCTTTTCTTTCTTTGTAGAGGCATGGTCTTGCTATGTTGCCCAGGCTGGTTTCAAACTCCTGGGCTCAAGTGATCCTCCCGCCTCGGCTCCCAGAGTGCTGGGATTATAGACATGAGCTGCTGAGTCTGGCCTGCCCGAGAAGTTTTTATGAGTCAACTCTAAGGAGCCAACAATTCCCAAGTGATGAAAAGGGTTCCAGAGCATGGAAAAAAGAGACTTCACAACTCTATCTAACGAGCTAGGATAATTATGACATCAAATTTTGACAAAGCTGCTTGCATACAAAAGGTGACTATGGGCCAATCATAAGCACAGATTAAAAAATACAAATAAGATACTAGAAGCCAGGTGCAGTGGCTCATGCCTGTAACCCCAGCACTTTGGGAGGCTGAGATGGGAGGACACTTGAGCTCTGGAGTGGGAGGTTGCAGTGAGCCGAGACTGCGCTGCTGCACTCTAGCCTGGGTGTCAGAGTGAGACAATGTCTCCAAAAAAAAAAAAAGGCACTAGAATATCAAAACCAGTATGGTAGTGCACTAATCGTAATACAGTTCTGGAGATGAACAGTGATGTAGTGATGTCAGTTGCACACACTGTAAAAGTACTTAATACCACTGAAACATATACTTAGTAAAATCACAGTGGGGTGCAGTGGCTCACACCTGTAATCTCAGCACCCTGGGACGCCAAGGCAGGAGGACTGCTTGAGCCCCTAAGTTGAGACCTGCCTGGGCAATGTAGCAAGACCCTCTCTCTACAAAATATTTAAAAATTAGTGCACTGGGCCTGTGGTCCCAGCTACTCAAGAGGTTGAGGCAGGAGGCTTGCTTGTGCCCAGCAGTCTGAGGCTGCAATGAACTATGATTGTGTTACCTCACTCCAGCCTGGGCAACAGAGCAAGACCCTGTCTCTAAAATAAATAAATAAATAAAACCGCAATTTAAAAAAAATTAGAAAGAAAACGGCAGAACTAGTTTTAACATTTTTATTTGCAATGAAAACTATTTTACTAAAAAGATTTCCCATATATAAATTCATACGGGCATAACATAAATCCTAACAGTTAAAGCTGTACATCTGAAAGGTACAGCTGTGCAACAAAGACTACTTAATAAACAATTCTATACTTTACAGACAGGTGCCAGAAACATGTAGAAAAATTAAATCCACATGTTATGGATCTGTAGCTATATTTAAAACATACTGAATCCCTCATTTGGTAAAAATCAACCTGGAGGCTCAGCAGCCTGTACTTCGCTGGCCCAACTGAAGCACTCTAAGCCAGAACACTCTTTCAGACTTCAGTGCTAGTAAATGATATTAGAACACTTCTAAGACAAAAAGCCGGTTTTCCAATTTTAAAAAATCTATTCTTATTGGAAATAGGTTTGACACATCTATTCTGTACAAGAAATAAAGATAGCACATACTCTTTTCTAACAAATATGAGGCAGAAAGTACAGAACCAGAATAAAAATCATCATAATTCCACCACCCAGTATACTTCCTTCTTGTTTTTTAAATTTATAATTATTTATTTTTCAAACTTGAAAATGACAATACTGTATTCTGCTTGGTCACTTAGGGTTAAAAGCTGTTTTCCCAAAGACACAGGTTTTTAAAGTTTTTGAATTTCAACCAATGGATACCAACCTATAATTATCAGTATTTTTAATGTTCTCCAAGTTGGTAAGAGCCGATAATTTAACTCCCAGTCTTTGTATCCAGTTCCTTATACTTACCTTGTAAACTTCACTGAAACCTCCTCTACCCAAAAGATGTAACAACAAATATCTGTCATTTAGCGTTGGATGATCTTTAAATCTGTGGAAACAGGGAACATGGAACACCCTGAGATCATGGACTACAGTCTTCCACGCTTGCCAAATTCCCAGAATATCTAACACATTATACATACAATTATAGCTACTGTTGGTAGTTTGACAACACCAACATGGCAAATACTGAGTATAAAGTTACCCAGTTCAAAGAGGCAGTGTAATTACAATGAACAGCACTAGCTGCAGAGCCACAGGACTTGGGTGCTGGTCTCAGTGTAGCTACACTAGACCTTTCTTGCTCCTCCTGCTTTTTTCTGTCCTGCTATACAATGAGGGAGGGTAGATTAGAGTAGACCAGAGATTTTTAAATTGTGCTATTTGGCTCCTCCAAACTGTTCAAGGGCCACATGTTCTCACCATTTCAAAAATACATACAGTAAAATTCCAAGACACTTGCTATTTCCTTAAAAACAGATTTGATTATAAAGTGAGTCACATGTTCTATGTGCATTCATTATTCTCTCTTTAAGACAGATATAACTGTGTTCCCTATATTAGATTCTCTTGGGTAGTTTCTTAGTAATATGATAAAGAAATGACAAATTCTGGCAAAAACAAATTTTAAAATATTTGTGCCTAGTTCCTGATCTTAAACAATCTGACTAATTCTGAAATTACTTTACATGGATTCTAAGAAAGTAGCATGCCTATTTGGAGAGACATTACTGCACGGTGGTTTGGATGAAAAAGATCCAAGTTTAACTCTTTGGTCACATTATTTATGAGTCCCTGGTCAAGTTAATTTACTTTCTCTAAGCTTGTTTTCTGATTGATGTATTAAAGATGACTGGGTTATCCTGCGGATTAAATGAGAGCACTAAGGGCACTTAGGACCAGGCCTGATACACAGAGAGTTCTCACAAAGTGGTACCTGCTGTTGTCTGCCACTTTAACAGAAAGAAAGGTCCAAAGCTCGTATAAGCCAAACAAAAATACACAAGCTGTGGCTTTATGAAAAAACGTTTCAGGGTCCAAAAAAAAATGGGGAAAAAACAGATTACTTATAAAAGCCGCTTTCTACTTTTAACCTACTTTGCCCAGTTTCAATTCATCTACAATTAATGTACTGAACTTAAGAGTCTTACTTAAAATGTCAACACCTGAATGGCCCTTAAAGGTCATTCAGAAACTGAGTGTCATCTCAACCCAATACTCTTTCCACAACACCACACGGTGACCCATCTTCCCTTTCTTAAGGCTCTGTAGGGAAATCTGAATATGCCACATATCTCAACCATTTACAATTACGAAGCCATATTGTTTTAGTAATCTCTACTCATGTAAAAATGCTCTACGTATACACATATGTACTTAATATATAAATTTAATACAATTGTATATTTAAACCAAGGCAAATCATAATTTTGTTTACAAAATTGTATTAGATGCTACAAAAGAGCTAAATACACTGTGGAATCATTTATGTAACTTACATTAAGCAAACACATTATTCTAGACCATTCAATTCATAACATAAAATGCTTAGCAATCTCCAACCCAATGTACCCCCAAGTAGCTTACTGTGAATTATCTTCATTATGTATCCTTTTTAGTTCCCTGATATGTAGATTTCTAACCCTTTCTAGCCTCTCCAGCTCTGCCTGGATCTCTGCTTCCTCCTAAAGCGAAAAGGAAAGAAATAGCACAGGGATCTTATTTCAAAAACAATAGCAGACATTTATCTTATGAAAGGCTAGAGGAAGGTGCTTTGCATTGAAAGATTTCTTTTTAAGCGATAAGAATTTTAATCATAAAAATTAGCCCATAGAAAATAATAAAATTCAAACCATACAGAGGAGTTCAGTGAGAAAAGTAAAAGTTCTCTACCCTCTTCCTCCCTCCTCTCCATGCCCACTCCTGAGATGTAACCACTATTAAGTTTCTTACACAAGTTTCCAGGAATGTTTTGTGCATATATACACAGACATGCAAACATTTTTTACAAAAATCAGGTTATCTATCCAGTTCTCATCTTTAAGTGTGGATTACACTTGGTGTCTTAAGTTCTACTTATTTTTATGTTTTATTTTTTGAGACAGAGTTTCACTGTTGTCGCCCAGGCTGGAGTGCAGTGGCGCGATCCCGGCTCACTGCAACCTCTGCCTCCCAGGTGCAAGCGATTCTCCTGCCTCAGCCTCCCGAGTAGTTGGGATTACAGGTACACGCCACCATACCCAGCTAATTTTTTGTATTTTTAGTAGAGATGGGGTTTCACTATGCTGGGCAGGCTGGTCTCGAACTCCTCACCTCAGGTGATCCACCCACCTCAGCCTCCCAAAGTGCTGGGATTACAGGTGTGAGCCACCATGCCCAGCAAGTTCTACTTATTTAATAAGCTCTGAGAACCCAGTGGGAAAACAGCATGAAAACTAATATGTGAAATAAAAAACAAAAGCACATATACCAAAAGCAGTTCAGTAAATCCTTACTAACCATTATCACCCATAAACAGCATTGACCAATGTATGGGCTTCTGAATTTTAAGAGCTGAGCAATCTACATCTAAGATATCTCAGTGAATATCATCAATAACAAATTCTATATTATGTGCCTTTGTGTTTGAATAAGGTTTGGCGTAAGACTTTCTCTTTTGAGCTAGTTTAGGCAAGGAATAAGAGCTGCTATGTGATTTAAAATATGATTTAAAATCTTCACGTCAATTTCAAAATCATCTGCTCTTATTATATATTAAAATTTTACTCCAAAGATAACCACTTGGGAAGCCTTATGATGTATACAGAATTATCTGCTCACAGATCACTGGGGAAAAAAAAACACTCTTATTGGGTTGCTGGAATTGACTTGAAAATGGAAAGATAGGCCAGGCATGGTGGCTCACACCTGTAACCTGTAATCCCAGCACTTTGGAAGGCTGAGGCAGGCAGATTACTTGAGGTCAGGAGTTCGAGACCAGCCTAGCCAACATGGTGAGACCTCGTCTCTACTGAAAATACAAAAATGAGCTGAGTGTGGTGGCATATGCCTGTAATCCCAGCTACTTGGGAGGCTGAGGCACGAGAATCGCTTGAGCCCGGGAGGTGGAGGTTGCAGTGAGCCAGGATCGTGCCACTGCACTCCAGCCTGGGAGACAGAGTAAGACTCCATCGCAAAAAAAAAAAAAAAAAAAAGAAAAGAAAATGGAAAAATATGAGTTCTACCATTAGGCTACAAGACATGACATGAAAGCAGTCACTCAAGCTTTCTGCTGCTATGTGCAGCTACTATGACCAGAGAGCTTCAACCCCAAATGTAAACTAGGTATCACATTTCTCCAGGGAGATTTTCTCATTACACTTACCTTTTTAAGATGACCTAATCTGAGTTTGAAGATTTCTTCTTGTTCATGGTATTCTGCTAATGTTAACCTGAAAAACAGTGGTAAGTTTCAGTAAACTACTAGAAATCATAGTTTGCTTATTTAAAGAGAAATGCTCAAATATACTATAAGACATACGCAGTTTCAGTCTCAGTTAAAATGACTGAAAGACAGGTTATCTTGTAGTCCTCTGACAAGAGAAAACTTCTGTGATTTACCAGATATGTGAGGGAAGAACTTCAAAGCCAAAAGTCTAATTTGCAAAACATAAAAAAAAAATAAGTGAGCCATATTTTTATATTATTTTTGAAGTGAGTTTTGTCCCATATATTACTCAGATGAAAATTCATTCAGAGAGAGCCAAAAATTATCTAAAAATCTTTTAGAGGGCATAACAATAAGCCAATGGATTTTATTATTCTTGTTAACACTTAAACCTTGATAGTGTAATAACAAAGAGAAAGATATAGCAGCAAATTAGAGTCTAGGATTTGGAGTCTGAGGACTAGGGTTTAAAGCACTACTAAGCCGCTGGCGATGTGACCTTGGGCAAGCAACTTTAACCTCTTAACTCAGTTTCCTGAAATGCAGCAAGTGATAATACCTATCTAAGAAAGCGTTGCGGCTTACATGACAATGTACACAGAATATTGAAAATGCTATTTAAATCAGCTCTCAAAGGGCTGACTTGATGGGTATTCACGTGTTTCATGTTCCACCTACTCCAACAGCATCCTTATATCTCAAGAATGAACAAGTGGCCAGGCTGGGTGGCTCACTGTAATCCCAGTACTCTGGGAGGCTGAGGGGGAAGGACTTGGAGCCAGGAGTTTGAGACCAGCCTGGGCAACAAAGCAACACTCCGTCTCTGTGAAAAAAAGAAGAAAGAAGTTGGGCATGGTGACACATGCCTGTAGTCCCAGCTACTCAGGAGGCTGAGATGGAAGGATTGCTTGAGCCCAGGAGGTTGAGGCTATAGCGTGCTATGATCATGTCACTGCACTCCACCGCGAGAAACAGAGCAAGACTCTGTCTCTTAAAAAAAGAAAAAAGAAAGAAAGAAAATAAAAAAAGATGAACAAGTGAGAATTATTTTTTTCTTCCATCTCTACCTTTTTCGCATTCTAGAAGCATATACAGATATTTAACATTTTTAGATACCACTGTTTAGATACATTCTAAATAGCAGAAGAAAGAGGAAATATCTATCCTATCAACCAGAACAGAGCCTTTGAGGTCTAACTCAAGAAAAAATAGAAAGAAGAAGAAACTCACCTACTAGGGCTATCTCTTTACAGATGTAGAAATACTTGTATCTATTACTCCATTCCACACCAGCAAAAAACAGATAAATAAAAAATGATGGCTAAGAATTCTCTGTCTGAAACAGGTTCAGGGCCAAGAAAGGATAATATGACTCACTCCAAGACTCCAGAGGCCTACTTCTGGCTTCTGGTCAAAGTAAGAGCCAATTCACAGATACTCTAATTAAAAACTGGACTGAAAGCCTTCTGGATTGGATTTTACACAGGACTCCAGATGGCAACTGCTTACACATTACTAGCCTAGATAGAATTCTAATTATTGTTCTGTGGCAAAGAAACAACCTATGCCTTCTTTAGCACTCCTAAGCGAATGGTTTTGTGCATTAGCATTAAATAATTTTCAAATAATACTAGAGGGAAAGTCCCTTCACAAAATAAACACAGGAATCATGAAAGAAAACCTTGGTCAGATTAATTAGCCTGGACAATCTTTCAAATCTGAGCCCCTACTTGGACTTGCTGAAAGGAAAATACTTTATATTTAAGACTCTATACTCTTCCCCTCTTCTCATTCTGATTATTGCACTTGACTAGTCTTTAAAATCAAGGGGAAAATGTTTTATAACATTTCAGCTGGGTTCAGTAGCTCGCGCTTGTAATCCCAGCACTTTGGGAGGCTGAGGTGGGTGGATCATTTGAGGTCAGGAGTTCGAGACCAGCCTGGCCAACATGGAGAAACTCCATCTCTACTAAAAATACAAAAACTAGCTGGGCGTGGTGACGCACGCCTGTAGTCCCAGCTACTCAGGAGGCTGAGGCAGGAGAATCATTTGAACCCGGAACACGGAGGTTGCAGTAAGCCGAGATAGCACCACTGCACTCTGGCCTGGGTGATAGAGTGAGACTTTGTCTTAAAAAAAAAAAAAACAAAACTATTTGGAGTTACACGAGGGAAGATGTTTTCCAAGTTCATTACACACATTTTTATCGCTATACTTAATGTAAGTATTAGTTTATTCGTCTGTTCATCTCACCTAAGTAAATTGTGGGCTCCTAAGGCTGGGGCTGTATCCTTTAGCTCTGTATTCCCAGAAGGGGCCTAGCATAAAATAAGCATTTAACACAGACTTACTAAACGAATATCAAGGACAAGACTTCCCAAAACATCAGATACGTATGGGGTGAGGATTGGTGTTAAGCCATGTTTCTCAGTAGAATGAAAGAAGATGCATTTCTAGGATGCCACAGACTTTTAACAATAATGTAATACAAATATTATTATACCTGAAGTGGATTATGTGTTGTTTTTGTGAACTAATATGAAAACATAAAACAAATGACATATTAGTTGATAAGTTATATGATATACATTTTCTTTGAAGCTATCTTTGGATATGAAACTTACTTTCAGTTAAAGAGAAAGGAAGAAATGAATGGAGAAGGCAGGCATTTGTGCTTAGAATTTTCTACTCCTATACATGGTAGCCATGTAAATATTGTTGAGTGACAAAGAAAAAGATGACTATACTGCAGTTTAAGATACTGGTGTTTTCCTTATATTCCCAGAACAGGAAACAATTCTGATGAGATCAAGTTGTGGCTTATTAGGACAATACCCTTTTCTAACATAACAGGTTTTCGGGGCACTTATCCTAAGTTTGCGACTATTAACGAAGTGCTCTTTTGACCAGTAAAGAGCATTCTTCTGTTTGAAATAGCAGCCAGGTAACTCCCATGAGACGACTAGTATACCACAACCTGGAGCCACATGTAAGCAATAATATCATTTCAGTACAATGATGTCTTATTTGTTAACCAGGAGTGGCCAAAAGACATGATGTCAAGTGACATTACTTTTCCCTCTCATTCAAAATGCCCTAAATAAAGAGCAGCTTTAAGAAAATCAATTAATTTTATATGGCATTTATATGAATTGAGCAAATCCATTAATGTAACTGAAAAGAAGGTTTAAACCTGAGTGAACTCCAAAATTTACAACTATTGCCAGTGGCAATCAACAGGACGTTTGTATTTGGGGGTGCGGTGTGGTGTCTCAGCGTTCACGTCAATAAAGAACATACGTTTCATTTTCAGCTCCATTGGTCTTGCTTTTCCGCTGTTTCTGCTCATTGGTTGCAGGGGGGGCCTGACCCATGGCAGGAGGTTTCCGCTTTGCTAACATTTTCCGTTGTCTTTCTATCTCTTCCCTCTGTGAATTTATCCTTTCCTGTTGCCTAGAAATATAAAAGATGTTGCACAAAGAGGGTCAAAAGTTTTACCACAGCTATGGAACACACACAATTTGTCACTTGTGTATCCAATTTCAGAAAAAATAAGCCCCTTTAAGTCAAGAAGAGATCTGATTTTAACTTCAGATTGGAAGGGCCAAATAATCGGTGATAGATGTTTCCTGGGAATGAGTCTGTGCTTTAAGACACTAGTTATTACTATTTTCAGAGTGGGCAGGAAGGAACGTATCAAATTTCTATTGTGACCTTATTTTCTGACTCAAAAGGAACAATTTTCTGATTCCTTTTTAACAGCTAAGAAAACAATTCTCTGATCTGAACCCATTAAAAGTAAAAATTGTATTTTAAAAGTTGTAAAATGTTCCAAGTTCTTTTTTATTTTTCTTTGGATGAAAGCTTCTCAGTTTTGTGTGAAAAGATACCAAGTTTGTAGGATGCTAAAGAAAGTAAACAAGATTTTCTTTTAAGATCTATCCTTTATTCTAGTCTAAGGGAGCCATTACTACTCTACACATCAACCCCGCCCACTGATACAGTGACACCTAAATTAAGTTTTTAAAAGACAAATACATTCAGAGAAAGCACAATAAAGTCTTCAATTAGTAAGAACTCCTTAGGGAATAGGGAACAAAATGAATTAGCATAAAACATATTTTACAGCAGCAGTTAAGCTAACACCATTACCATTAGAGTATTTCCTAAGAAGATGTCAAATTTTTCTGTGATTAACTAGTTTACAAATTAGGGACCAATAAAAACTCCATTAAAAAAAAAACAAAAAACACTTTCTCTCATGTATCCTACCACCTACCAGATATTAAGGTTTACAGACTTGGTATATAAAAATAAACAAAATTGGAGATTAACCATTTAACAGGCTAGTCTTTAAGTCACCCATCATAATTGACAGTCAAATGATAGCTCCCTTCTCCTTCTCCCTCTACTGTGCTTTTCCTCTCATTCTCTTTTGTGGAAGCAACCTTCATTTTTGTGGAATAATAAAATCTTTTTTTTGAGACAGAGTCTCACTCTGTTGCCCAGGCTGGAGTGCAGTGGTACAATCTTGGCTCACTGCAAGCTCCATCTCCCAGGTTCAAGTGATTCTTGTGCCTCAGCCTCCCTAATAGCTGGGATTACAGGTGTGCACCACCATGCCCAGCTAATTTTTATATTGTTTTAGTAGAGACGGGGTTTCATCATGTTGACTAGGCTGGTCTCAAACTCCTGACTTCAAATGATCCACCCACCTCGGCCTCCCAAAGTGCTGGGATTACACGTGTGAGCCACCATGCCTGGCAGAATCTAATTTTTTAAAACCTACTCTCAAATGGAAGTTGCTCTACCCTCTTCCCTGAACACTGTTTTCAGATCTTTTCCAGATTTAGTACAGTGTCTTTCGTGGAAGAACGACAAGCAGAAAACCAAGATTACTCTAGGGTAGATACCCACAATACAGCTTATTTGCACATATCTAGAAGGGCAATGCTGTATGCAAGATTAACCTAATCAGAGTATTACAAAGCAACAACCAGTCACTTGATAATACTATGCCCTTGGCTTCAGGATGAGCCAGGTCACTGATTAGACATCAATTGAACAACAAAATGAAAATTATAATTCAAGAATTTTCTGTTTGCCTGAAAATTCTTTTTGATTATCATTAGCTAGACCTCCTCATCTCTACTTGCAGAACATATACAAGGTTGGCTCTCCACATCTATGGATTCAACCAACTGCAGATTGAAAATACAGGGGGGAAAAAAAAGGATGGCTGCACCTATACTGAATATGTACAAACTTTTTCCCTTGTTATTATTCCATAAACAATATGACAATTATTTACACAGCATTTACATTTATTAGGTATTATAGGTAATCCAGAGGTGATTTAAAGTATATGGGAGGATATGCATAGGTTATATGCAAATACTACACATTTTGTATCAGGGACTTGAGCATTCATGGATTTCGGTATCTGAGGGAGGTCCTGTAACCAATTCCCCACAAGAGACAACTGTATATATCATTCATGGCTTGAAAGAAATCTGGGTTGAGACACAGAATCCTTAAGTAAAATCACAGTATTTCTTCTGGAGAAAACATTTACCTTAACTGAGCATGAATTTCCCAATTAAAAAACTGGTAAACATCTTTAGCTCATTTCTACCCCTTTCAGGGGCCATGAATGTAAGGCACTCTGAACTCCCTACAGATAAACATACAATATACAGTAGCTTAGTGGAGTGCCACAACATTTTGTCTTTGAAGATTAACAGTATTTTGCAAAATTGAGATTTTAGCAATCACCTTTATCAAACATAAAATAAAAACAATCTTCTATTATTTTCAAGGACAATTCATATGTTTAATCTCTTCAGATTCACCAAGAAAGGATCCCCACAGCCATCATATATATAAACCATAACACAAGGGACACAGATTCCAAAACATCTTTAGGGAAATCCTAAACTGCACATTCTGAGAACAAGACTTTGAACATGAAAGTTGATGCACCAAAGATTAATGTTATGTATTTTAAGGATTCTCATACAAATTCTTGATGTTCTTGAAACTGTTTAGCTATTTACATCGAAGAAGAAAAGAATAGAGACTATCAGTGGTACTTCATTTAGATTTATTTTGGGAGTACAAAGTCTGGATTATGTCAAACTATAACTTCTCATAGAACAGGAATCATGTCTTAGCAATCCATATATCCCCCAGCATGTATAACAGTGCCTTTCACAGAGTTGATCTTTATTTCTTGTATAGCATCAATTTTAGAGATTGCTCGCCCTTCATCACTCATAGCAAGAGGCTATTTCTTCTATATTTTACAGAAGTATTGAGGACCCAATAAATCCATCTCACTCAAATCTAAATAACTCTATTTACAAAGCCATTGCCTGCAAACGAAAAACAAGATAATCAATCTTCTGCACCATTATGAGTTGTATCCCCCAAAAGATATATTAGTCATTAGTGCCTCAGGATATGACCTTATTTGGAAACAGGGCGAATAAAGATATTACTAGTGAAGATGAGGTCATACTGGACACGACAGGACCTTAATCCAATACGACTGGTGTCCTTATAAGAAAAGGAGACACAGAGACGCACAGGGAGAGCACCATGTGAAGAGGAGGCAGAGAATGGAGTTATGCCGCCGCAGGCCAAGGAACACCTGGGGCTGCTACACTGCTGAAGAGGCAAAGAAAGATGTTCCCGAGAGGCTTGAGGAAGTATGGTCCCGCCCCACCTTGATTTCAGATCTTTAGATTCCTGAGGTGTGAGAGAATGCATTTCTGTTACTTTAAACCACCCAGTTTATGGTATTTGTTACAGCATCCCAGGAACGGAAGGCGGGCGCCTTCGGCAGCAACACTACCTTCTACACTTCAACTACACTAGAAGTAACGAGTAGTAAAGGTATTTTAAAAACTGTGGCCGGGTGCGGTGGCTCACACCTGTAATCCTGGAACTTTGGGAGGCCGAGGTGGGCTGATCACTTAAAGTCAGAAGTTTGAGACCAGCCTGGCCAACATGGTGAAACCTCGTCTCTACTGAAAATACAAAAATTAGCCAGGAGTGGTGGCGTGCACCTGTATTCCCAGCTACTCGGGAGGTTGAGGCAGGAGAATTGCTCGAACCCGGGAGGCAGAGGTTGCAGTGAGCCAAGATTGCGCCACTGCACTCCAGCCTGGGCAACAGAGCGAGACTCCATCTCAAAAAACAAAAAACAAACAAAAAAAAGCACGTATTTCCAGTCATTATTTTAACAAAATTATTTAAAGTAATCTGTTATCTATTTCATCTCTGAGACATCTGAAACCTCAAAACTTCAAACAACATGTCAATACCCCAGATGGCTTTGTTGTTGTTTTTTTTTGGAGATGAAGTCTCGCTCTGTCACCCAGGCTGGAGTGCAGTGGCGTGATCTCAGCTCACTGCAACTTCCACCTCCCAGGTTCAAGCAATTCTCCTGTCTCAGCCTCCCGGGTAGCTGGGACTACAAGCGCATGCCACCATGCCCGGCTAATTTTTGTATTTTTAGTAGAGATGGGGTTTCCCCATGTTGGCCAGGCTGGTCTCGAACTGCTGACCTTAGGATATCCACCCACCTCAGCCTCCCACACTGCTGGGATTACAGGCATGAGCCACCATGACCAGCCAGATGAGATTTTTAAAGATTCCCAGCATTTCATATATTCTGTACAAACTGGGAGCTGTGAAATGGTATACAATACCTAAAGATCTAATGTTTATAAAATCAACAAAATGAATGACTTTGTTATGGATCATATGACTGAGAATCAGATGGTTTGACATAAATTGCTTTAAAACGGATACTGGTTGGGAGGACAAGGTCGGTGAATCACTTGAGGTCAGGAGTTCAAGACCAGCCTGGCCAACATGGCAAAACTTCGTCTCTACTAAAAATACAAAAATTCACCGGGCATAGTGGTGGGCGCCTGTAATCCCAACTACTGAGGAGGCTGAGGCAGGAGAATCACTTGAACTCGGGAGGCGGAGGTTGCAGTGAGCCGAGATCATGCCATTGCACTGCAGCCTGGGTAACAGAGTAAGGCTCTGTCTCAAAATAAAATAAATAAAATGGATACTGGAATTTGTCACACTTCAGAAATACCTGAACTGGCATTACAATGCTATAAGCTTTAATTTCTTCCTCTAATTACATGCATCTTAAATGATCACAATTTTGTACACAGGTCAAATCTCCCCCCCGCCCCCGCTTTTTTTTTTTGAGACAGGGTCTCGCTGTGTCACCCAGCCTGGAGTGCAGTGGCACAATCTTGGCCTCACTGCAACCTCTGCCTCCCATGTTCAAGCAATTCTCCGGCCTCAGCCTCCCAAGTAGCTGGGATTACAGGCGTGTGTCATCATGCCCAGCTAATTTTTGTATTTTTAGTAGAGACAAGGTTTCATCATGTTGGCCAGGCTGGTCTCAAACTCCTGGCCTCAAATGATCCGCCCATCTCAGTCTCTCAAAGTGCTGGGATTACAGGTGTGAGCCACCACGTCCGGCCAAATCCCATTACTTTAATTTTGTTTATTTCAACATAAAGTCTTAGTAAATAATTTTTATTGCCTTGCCATGGACTGTTTGAGACTTCTTTAAACAAAAAGTGGTGCACTGAATAACATTAACATTTAGTATTTAACATTACTTTCTCAGAAGTATAAAATAAGTTATTTTTTCAACAGATTCAAACATACTGTGGAAAGCAAAAATTACTAAACTGGCCAAAAAATATTACAAATCTGATATAAATTTCCTATTAGACAACGAATCTTCTGTTTTAGGAAATTAAAGATCACTCAAAAAAAGAACCAGGGAACAAAAAGAACAACAACAACAACAACAACAAAACGGTGTTAAGGGTCCTGTTGAGGTTATATGTCATTATCTGATTCATTTTTTAAATGCCTTTAGGTTTGTCTCTTCCCATAAAACCTAGTATTGCTGCTAGTGTTCAGCTACTTCACCCACCAAATTACTTCACACGTCTTGGAGTTTCTCATGTGCAGAACTGTCATCTCTGAGGTTATTAGATATAGCCTTTTACAACTGGAGAATTTCAATTTCTATACTGAAGGAAATTAATTTATTAAAGCAAAATTTCAGGAACTAAAACACCTATAATTAATAGACATCAGCCAGAAACAGCTTTCCAAGAGAAGACATAGATTTCTTGCCATTTATATGGCTTAAAACAGTAAAACAGCGCTATCCACCTACAGTGAACAGTCCTACTTAGGGATTTCATTTACGTAGTCTCACTTCCTCTGATTTGATGGCTCTACAGCAAAGTCATCATTTTGTATTCTACCATACAGATTTCCAGACCCTCATGGGCATCAAGTTGCTTTTAGAATATGAGATAAAATATTGCTACTATCAGCAGTAAGTTCAATCACTTCTTTTTGTTTTGTTTTGTTTTGAGACAGGGTCTGGCTCTGTCGTCCAGGCTAAAGGACAGTGGTGCAATTCTCGGCTCACTGCACCACTCACGGCATCACTCACCTCTCCTCCTGGGCTCAAGTCATCCTCCCACCTCAGCCTCCCAAGTAGCTGGGACCACTGGTGAGGGCCACCACACCCAGCTAATTTTTGTATATTTTGTAGAGACAGGGTTTCATAACGTTGCCCAGGCTGGTCTTGAACTCCTGGGCTCAATTGATCCACCCACTTCAGCCTCCCAAAGTGCTGGGATTACAGGCATGAGCCACAGCGCCCAGCCATAAGCACTTCTTAAAACTAATTACATCTCTATACAAACTCACCATCTTTCCTGAATCAAAATCTAAAAAGACTGCCATCTAAATAGTAGCCACTGACAGGGCTGCTCAGAGCCACTACCACTACTAGAAGTCAGTGTAAGCATTAGGTGGCTTTGGCCACTATGTGGATCTTAAGTTTTATCTTCTTCTGATTCCATTTTAACAAATTTGGAAACTGGGTGGTATGTCACTTCCAGGGCAACTTGCATTTCTTGGCCAGGATGTTATAAACAGGTATCATACCTCCATGTAACCGCTGTTTATATTGCCCTGATACCTCTGCTATCACCAGCCACCTATGCTTAAGAATGCAGAGTGAATGCTGCTCTAAATGTCTGGTGCTGGCCTAAGAAAAGTCTGTGCTTTCCTTTCAAGGTATTCTTTGACTTGAAAGCCTCTTCACACACCAAAATATACATACATGAGGAACAATCATGAAGCAAAAACATGCTTAATCTAAGTTGGAGGTTAATGTTTCACACATAAAACAAGGACTACTAACATGTAATTCAGAGGTGAGTTTTAACAAATATTATAAATAGCATCAATATTTGTATTTTCTTTCACGCATAAGTTTCTTATTTGTCTCAGTATTACTCAAAAGTAGTCATATGCTTTCCAATTCATACTCAACAAGCTATTTCAGCAAAAAAACACAGGAAGGAAGGAAAGCAGTCTATAGAACCTTCCGATTCATCATGACCTGGAGATTAAAAAAAAAAGATACACCAAAAGGTACTGCAATCTGAAGATATCTATATACATTTAAAGATCTAAGCTAATGGTAGCTAGTCACACAGTTGGAATTTGAGGATTTTAAATGTTAATTCCCTCCTTGGAATAAATACCTAAATGCTTCAAATCAAAAGTTATGACAAAGACACTGAATGTTCAAGATTCCAAGCTGCAGACAGGCACACGCAATGGGGCTGGTCACCACTGCCTTCCAGGAAGTGCCTCTCTGATGACTGGACACTGTCTCCTTAAATAATCCCAGGAACATGTCCTATAAAGTTCTTCAATGGTTTTATTCTGCTTTATACCTAAACTTAACTCAGGAAATTCTTTCTCAGGTCCTTTCACATTTCATTTTTCTATGGATCCACAATAAATGCTCAACAGACTCTTAATGAAAATTCATTATATAATTAGAAAGATAGAAAGTCAGACCCTAGGTTTTTCTTCCTTAGCTTCAGCAATTCTGATTCTTTTAAGTTTTAATGCAGAACTCATTCTTTATTTTCTGGAACTCATTTTGTATTCCTGATTTTACTTGTGTCGTTTTTTTTCAGGACTTCACTTCATTCGATACATTTCTTTACACATGTGGTGACTAAAAAACTAACTGAAAAGATGACTACCAATACTAGGATTATTAATGACTACAATTACAGAAAACCTAAAAAATCCAAACGAACTTTTCAATTCTCCATTTAATCGTAACAATTCACTTACTTGATAAGATTCTGAAAAGCATAACCATCTGTCCACTGTTCAGTAAATGAGGCCCCATGTCGGACAGTAGTAAAGTGGCCCAATCTCAAGCGGTCTTGCATGCTCTTATCTCTACATGCCATCTTCTCTTGTTTTGACTTAGGGGAAACAGACAAAAAAAGGAATTCAATACCAATTAGCATGGATAAAGACACTTCTTAGAAACTAAAACTAAAACATTTAACATTATCAGGAAACATACTGTTGAAAACCATACGCTTTCTCACAACAGTCAATAATGACTCCTTGGATGACTTACTATTCCTATTCAAACAAAGTAAACAAGATAGAATAATGAAACAACCGCAGGTTCTTCCTTGGTAAAGCTTTCCCAATCTGTCTATGTGTGTGCGTGTGTTTTTTTTTTTTAAAGACAGAGTCTTGCTCTATCACCCAGATTGGAGGGCAGAGCCATGATCTTGGCTCACTGCAACCTCTGCTTCCCAGGTTTAAGCGGTTCTCCTGCCTCAGTCTCCTGAGTAGCTGGGACTACAGGTGCGTGCCACCACACCCGGATAATTTTTATTTTTATTTTTTGAGACGAGGTCTCACTCTGTTGCCCAAGCTGGAGTGCAATGGTGCAATCTCAGCTCACTGCAACCTCCACCTCCCGGGTTCAAGTGATTCTTCTGCCTCAGTCTTCCAAGTAGCTGGGACTACAGGCACATGCCACCATGCCCAGCTAATTTTTGTATTTTTAGCAGAGACGGGGATTCACTATGTTGACCAGGCTGGTCTCGAACTCCTGACCTCGTGAGTCACCCGCTTCAGCCTCCCAAAGTGCTGAGATTACAGGCATGAGCCACCATGCTTGGCCAATTTTTCTATTTTTTAGTAGAGACTGGGTTTTGCCATGTTGGCCACACTGGTCTTGAACTCCTGGCCTCAAGTGATCAGCCCACCTCCATCTCCCAAAGTGCAGAGATTACAGGCCTGAGCCACCACGTCCAGCCTGCCTAGGTGTTTTTAATCTTAAGAGTTCAGCATCTCACATTTGGGCCACATCAATGCCTAGCTCTTAAGCTGTTTCCCTATTTTCTGTTTCTTCTCTAATCTTTTCCAGAGAACTGCTGACAATTCATCTTCTCAGAACACCACTTTGCACACTTCCAGTTTGATGTTCCAAATCTTCCATGGGTCTTTGCTACCAAACTTTGGATCCAAACAAGAAAAACTCCTCCATGCGCTAGAAGATTGTATCTGCCTCCCTGCAGAATTCTTACTCCAGAACACCTTATATACTCCTGATTCCTGAGAACATCATTTATTGAACATAGGTTTATTTAAAAACAATTATACGTCATGAACTGTAAGAATGTTAAGTACAGAACATAGAAAAAAACTGGTGTTCACAGCCTAGAGAGGCGGGGGGTTATAACCACTAAATATATTAATTGGTAGTTCTAAGTACAAACTGTGGTAAAGAATTCAAAGGAAAAGAATAAAGTACTGTGAGAGATGATACCATGGGATAAATGTCCTTGAGATGCCCTATTTTCAACTGACAGGCAATTTATAGCTGCAGTTTTCCATGCCCAGAACACATTCTTCCTTTTCTTTATAGCTTTCTCCAATTAGTCTCCTGCCCTTGATTTATTTTAGTGAATTTCTTTTCTTTCTTTCTTCTTTTTTTTTTTTTTTTAAGAGACAGGGTCTCACTCTGTTGCCCAGGCTGGAGTGCAGCAGTGCAATCACAGCTTACTACAGCCTCCAACTCCTGGCTCCAGTGATCCTCCCACCTCAGCCTCCTGAGTAGCTAGGACTACAGGTGTGTGCCACCACACCCAACTAATTTTAGTGAATTCTTAGTAAGTGCACTGCTCACCTGAATAGGTTTCCTTATATATGTGAATGTATCTCATTCTCCCACCCTCATGTAGACTGTTACCCTCTGATGGCAGAACTGTGTCTTTTGTTTCTTAGATTCATGCAAACTGTTCTATTATGAGAAATTCATTCTCTTTTTTATTACTAAGTAGTATTCCACTGTATGACCATATCATAATTCGTATATACAGTCACTTGTGAAGAGACACCTAGGATGTTTCCGCTTTTTGGCTATGAATAAAATTGCCATGAATATTCTCATACAAGTACTTTTTTTTTTTTTTTTTTTTTTTTTTTTTTTTTTTTGAGACGGAGTCTCTCTCTGTCGCCCGGGCTGGAGTGCAGTGGCCGGATCTCAGCTCACTGCAAGCTCCGCCTCCCGGGTTCCCGCCATTCTCCTGCCTCAGCCTCCCGAGTAGCTGGGACTACAGGCGCCCGCCACCTCGCCCGGCTAATTTTTTTTTATTTTTTAGTAGAGACGGGGTTTCACCGTGTTAGCCAGGATGGTCTCGATCTCCTGACCTCGTGATCCGCCCGTCTCGGCCTCCCAAAGTGCTGGGATTACAGGCTTGAGCCACCGCGCCCGGCCCTGAAGTGGCTGTAATATTTTACATTTCTACTGGTGTAAGAAATCAGGCTGTCCCCTATCTTCACCAACCCTTGGATCTGTCAGGTTTTTTTAACTTCTAGTCATTCTACTGAGTATGTAGTACTATCTCACACTAGTTTTACCTTGAATTTTCCTGATGGATAATGCCATTGAGCATGTTTTCATGCTTGCCATTTGCATATTTTTATATACTCTTTTTTTTGTAAACTATCTGCTCAAGTCTCCTGCTCATGTTTAATGAGTTGCCTTTTTATGATTAAGTTATAAGAGATTTTATGTATTCAAATTCTACGAAAGATAATATTGCACTCTATGATTGCATTTTCATTTGTGTGGTTTTTTTTGGCTTGTTTTTGTTTTGAGATGGTCTCAGTCTACCACCTAGGCTGGAGTGAAATGGCATGATCTCAGGCTCACTGCAATCTCTGATTTCAAGTTCAAGTGATTCTCGTGTCTCAGCCTCCAGAGTAGCTAAGATTACAGGCGCACGCCACCACACCCGCCCACTTTTTGTATTTTTAGTAGAGACGGGGTTTCATTCACCATGTTGGCCAGGCTGGTCTCAAACTCTTGACCTCAAGTGATCCGCCCTCATTGGCCTCCCAAAGTGCTGGGATTACAGGCATGAGCCACCACACCCTGCCCATTTATGCTTCTTTATATTGCATCACAGTGTAGCAGATACTCAATAAACATTCCCTACTTAGAAAGTCAGTAAGTAGGTACTACAATTTCAGCTCTTTTGGAAACAAATTTAAATTTTGTTATGTACTACTCCTAGCAAACAGAAAGTTCTGTTTTCCTGTGAGAACTCAGAGACAGCATTATGTTTACTTTTTGTAGTATGCTATTTAGAGTTTAGTACAACTGGCTGAATCTATGCTGATTTCCAGAAGTATTCTAAAACTTCAAAGAAATTATCTGGATTAGCATATATTTTATTTTTTCTCACTCTCAGAAAAAATTTTAAAAAGTGATTTCTCTTCTATAAAGTTGATTAATGAGTCAAAGAATGAAACAAAATTTTCCCCAGTATCTTCGGCCTCAATAAAATAATCCATTCACTTTTACTGAGACAGTGTTTACTGTCTTTTTAACAACATTCCAAAGATTTCAGGAAAATAAATCCCCAGTACATCTCAAACCTCTAGTTTGTTCTTGTAATATTGTCATTAGGAAGTATAGCCTTCTTAAAACTTCTAAGAAATAGGCCGGGCACAGAGATGAGCGCCTGTAAACAGAGCAGTCTGGGAGGCCGAGACAGGTGGATCACTTGAGGTGAGGAATTCAAAACCAGCCTGGCCAACATGGCGAAACCCTGTATAAAAATACAAAAATTGGCCAGGCATGGTGGCGCATGCCTGTAAACCCAGCTACTCAGGAGGCTGAGGCAGGAGAATCGCTTGAACCCAGGAGGCAACGGCTACAGTGGGCTGAGATCATGCTACTGTACTCCAGCCTGGATGAGACTCAGTCTCAAAAACAAAAAACAAAAAACAAAAAACAAAAAAAACTTCTAATAGTTACTAATAACTACTAACAGAGATAAGTGACAACTAACCAATGAATATAATAAAGGGGACATCAGCCAATTAAGTAATCATATACAAGTATATGACAACTTTAATTTTTTAATGCACAAAGCATTTAATTATCACATTATTATATACATAAGTTACTCTAAATGCCATCTCTGAAACAAAAATGCAACTATTGTTAATGATTCTAATAGTAATAGGATACTCACATCAATTGATAGAATAAATATAAGAATTTAGGAGAGCAATACCCCAAATAAACTCAACTAGGACAAGCTGTCCCTGTTCAATATCACACTCAAAGCAATGCACAGCAACAAAGCATATCCCAAATTAACACTCTGGATGCTTGGTCTGGTGTCCATGCAAGGAAAAAATTCTAATTGTCAAATCATGTTCCTAAAAAGCTCTACTTTTAAATATTTTCATCTCAAGTAAGGAATAAAAAGCCACACAATGACACACATTGAGTATCTTGGGATACAGAGTTTAGGCCAACATTATTCACTGACCTTTTCTATAAGGAGTTTCTTGCTCATTGTCACACATCTATTTAATCGTTCCTTGTATTTCTCTAGCATCTTTTGCTGTTCATCAATCTGCCGTCTCAAATCACAGTTGGCCTTCAATGAGAAAAAAAATTTTAATTAGCTCCAAGAAAGAAGATTAACAGAAAAGCGGTTTCTAGGGAGAGAAAAAAAAATCATTTCTATACGTTGTTCTATCAAAAGCAAAATTAAAGTTCAAACAGGTAAGAAGTAACTATGTCTTAGAAAAAGTAAATAATTCATTCCTTTATTCTCTCATAATATATCATCTATTTGTAAATGATAAATTGAATAACTAAGTTCAGCATGTTTTTCTACCGATCATATTTTGCTCCTGCCAATAACCAGTTACAGCTAATCTTGTAATCACAAACACCTAAGCGATCACAAAATAATAATTTAAAAAATGTTAAGGCTGGGAATAATGGCTCACGCGTGCAATCCTAGCACTTTGGGAGGCTGAGGCGGGCAGATGACTCGAGGTCAAGAGTTCAAGATGAGCCTGGCCTACATGGTCAAACCCCATCTCTAATAAAAATTTAAAAATCAGCCAGGCATGGTGGCAGGAGCCTGTAATTCCAGCTACTTGGGAGGCTGAGGCGGGAGAATCACTTGAACCCAAAGGCGACGGTTGCAGTGAACCGAGATTGCACCACTGCACTCCAGCCTAGGTGACAGAATAAGACTCTTATCTCGAAAAAAAAAAAAAAAAACTAAACTACAATGAATGTTTAAAATACAAAGAGTGATTAAGCACGTACAAAAAAATTACTGAATTTTATGTTTGCTTTGTTCTTTTTCTAGTCTTATTTAAGAAATATAAATTTGCATAAATGTTCCTCACCAGAGAAGCTAGGCACACCCATGCCCACAAAAGACAGAACAAACAAACAAGGTCCTGATTCAAGAATGCCAGAATGTAAATACACAGCTAATTTAGCTGTGGTCAGAAGCCTACAGTGTGGACTAAAAACTTAAAGTCTCCTGCAATAACAGAGAAGGAAAGAACCACTAACCCAAGGACGAATTTGACTTGTAAGTCCTGAATTTATTCCTTTTGTGTTAAAAAAAAAAAAAAAAAGATCTCAGCTCTTCTAGCAAATAATATTACCTCATAAAAACTGACTTAAATTATGAAAAAGAAAACCCTGTTATGTGTTTCTTTTTTTTTTTTTTTTTTTTTGAGACGGAGTCTCGCTCTGTAGCCCAGGCTGGAGTACAGTGGCCGGATCTCTGCTCACTGCAAGCTCCGCCTCCCGGGTTCACGCCATTCTCCTGCCTCAGCCTCCCGAGTAGCTGGGACTACAGGCGCCCGCCATCTCGCCCGGCTATTTTTTGTATTTCTTAGTAGAGACGGGGTTTCACTGTGTTCGCCAGGATGGTCTCGATCTCCTGACCTCGTGATCCGCCCGCCTCGGCCTCCCAAAGTGCTGGGATTACAGGCTTGAGCCACCGCGCCCGGCCATGTGTTTCTAAAATAAAAGCACAAACAGAAGATATTACACGATACTCAATTTTTGAGACTTTGTAGCTTCATTAAAATGTTTTATCATTTTTTCTTTTGTATAATATAGCTTCATTTTAAAAGTAACCCATGGGAAACAGCTTCTGTCGCCAAATGTTTCTCCTCTCCTTATCAGCATAATTTCTTCCTGTTACTTTTTGTATAGAACCATATTATCAAAGGCAGAGTGTAACTACATTTGGGTAAGTGTGATTACCAAATTCATACTAAGAAATCTACAAAGCAAAGATCATTTAATGTTTATGGAAAACCCAGTCTATTAATAAGGTGAGTGTTCCCTTGAAATCTATAATCAAATGTATGAAATCAGTCAACCTCTTGGCAGTTATTTAAAATTTTAAGAATTCTAAGTTTTTGTGGCTTCTGACACTAATGTCTTCAAGGAGTTCATGTTTAAAGTAACAGCTGGCTGGGCACGGTGGCTCAAGCCTGTAATCCCAGCACTTTGGGAGACCGAGACGGGTGGATCACGAGGTCAGGAGATCGAGACCATCCTGGCTAACACGGTGAAACCCCGTCTCTACTAAAAAACACAAAAAAACTAGACGGGCGAGGTGGTGGGCGCCTGTAGTCCCAGCTACTCGGGAGGCTGAGGCAGGAGAACGGCGTAAACCCGGGAGGCGGAGCTTGCAGTGAGCTGAGATCCGGCCACTGCACTCCAGCCTGGGCGACAGAGCAAGACTCCGTCTCAAAAAAAAAAAAAAAAAAAAAAAAAAAAAAAAAGAAAAAAAAAAAAAAGTAACAGCTGGTGGCTGGCACGCGTGGCTCATGCCTATAATCCCAGCACTCTGGGAGGCCAAGGCAGGAGCATTGCTTGAGCCCAGGAGTTCAGCCTTGGCAACATGGCAAAACGCTATCTCTATAAAATTTTGAAAATTAGCCATGTGTGGTGGCAAATGCCTCTGATGCCAGCTATTCGGGAGGCTGAGGATTGCTTGAGCCTGGGAGGTCGAGGCTGCAGTAAGCTGTGATTGTACCACAGCACTCCAGCCTGGGAGACAGAGCAAGACCGTTTCCTCTTTTTTTAAATTAAAAAAAAAAAAAAAAAAAGCAGCTGGCTAGTAGCCCCCAATGCAGCCATACCCAACATCTTACTAAAATGGCAAAATTCAGTGACTGACGTCTGAAAGAATATACAAGACATGTAGTCTTTCCTCGACTGTCGATTCTCTAGATCTTCTAGAAGCACAAGTTCTAATCAACCTAAAAACAACACAGCTGCCCTCTGTGTCTTCCTTTTTTATTTACCTACTCCTTTAATACTGCTCTACATACAAATAAAGACTGCAACTGTCTGAAGACGATGGAGTAGAAGGGGCAGTGGTGAGTGAAGGAAACACATTGCTTCTTAGAAAACATAAGCAAACTTTTTTTAAAACACCTAAAGCAGTACCCACGTTAGGATTCAAGTTTTTCTCATACTCTGTCATCTCAATCTTAAAGAGTTAGATGATGGAGAAAGGCACACCCACAATTCTTTCTCAGTCCAGCAGAGCTTCTCTGTACAAAACCCTGACAGATACTGGAATCTGGCAAAGAGCTTTTTACACCCACAAACCATTTCATTATAAATCTTCGATGGCAATTCAACCAGCACCCAAATGAATAAAAACAGGAATAAGAGCAACTCCACGCAAGTATACATATCTGAACAATGAAAAACAGAACACAGTGCTGAGACTACGTGTGGGTCTTCTCATTCAAAGATGGAGAAAAGGAAATAAAAATAACAATAGTAAATAAAAACAAAAAAAAAATTAGGCCCAAGGAATACAGAAAATCAGCTTGAAAACACCCATAGAAATCTAAAGAACATTTTAGAATTCTTGTCATATTTCATAAAATGCAAAAAGACATGATATCTAGGAAATAAGAACCAAAAACCCTAGAGAATATACAGGATGGGATAAGAAAGTATATTACATGAGGGGAAAAAAGCAGGGAAATTTAAAATGTAAATAGGCCTGGCACAGTGGTTCACGTCTGTTATCCCAGCACTTTGGGAGGCCAAGGCAGGAGGACTGCTTGAGCCCAAGAGTTCAAGACCAGCCTGGGCAACATAGTGAGACCCTGTTCCTACAAAAAATAAAAAAATTAGCCAAGCACAGTGGCACGTGCCTGTAGTCCCAGCTATTCAGGAGGCTGAAGTGAGAGGACTGCTTGAGCCTGGGAGATGAAGGCTGCAGTGAGCTGTGACAGTGCCACTGCACTCCAGCTTGGGCGACAGCAACACACTGTCTCAAAAAATAAAAATATAAACAATAAAATCAAAATTCACATGAGCTGCAGTAAATGCCAGAAATATACAGAAGACAGTGTTTAATGAGATTCAGAAGTAAGAGGCAATCACATTAAAATGAGACATAACATGTTAGAAATAAAGGAGAGAAATCAGAGATTCAAGCTAAGAGCCAAGAAGAAACCAATATGAAGAGGGATAAAAGCATAGTTAGACATAATCACGCATTTTCCAAATAAAAATATATAAACCCACATATAGATACACCCTGGGGTAATATTTAACAAATTATGGTGTTTCCTGCTTTGGTCATGAACTTCTCTGAAATACTAAATGCTTGAAAAACTGAAGGAGAGACAGAGAGAGAGAATGTGTGTATTATATTTGAGAGGCAGAATGAACAAAACAAAGGGTTATGATACAAAAATCCTGCACACAGTGTTGTCTTTTCATGGGAGGGCAAAAGAGAGAATTCTCAGGTCTGCAAGGCACAGAAAATTTAACACTGACAAATCCTTGCTGAAAAATAATCACTTAAAAATGTATCACCATCAACAGATAAAACAAAAACTATAAATTAAAAAAAAACTGTTGATAAGCTTTGAAATCAGTTGAAGAAACAAGTCTAACAATGACTACAAATTTGGTAATAAAGCTGTCTCTGCCTATACTCTAGACATAAGAACTTAGTATCATATAAAGTAGCAAAAATGATAATTTAATAATAATAATATAAGCTGAGCGCAGTGACTCACACCTGTAATCCCAGCACTTTGGCAGGACAAGGCGGGCCGATCACTGCAGGTCAGGAGTTTGAGACCAGCGTGGCCAACATGGCAAAAACCCATCTCTATTAAAAATACAAAAACAAGCCAGGCATTGTGGTGCATGCCTGTAATCCCAGCTACTTGGGAGGCTGAGGTAGGAGAATCACTTGAACCTACAAGGCAGAGGTTGCAGTGAGCCAAGATCATGCCACTACACTCTAGCATGGGTGAAAAAGTGAGACTCTGTCTCAAAAAATAAATTAACTAACAATAATATAAACAGCCAAATGCAGTGGCACATGCCTATAGTCCCAGCTACCTGGGAGGCTGAAGTGGGAGGATCACTTCAGATGGGGATTGGGGAGGGCACAGCTTGCAAGACTGTGCCACTGCACTCCGGCCTGGGTGACAGAGTGAGACCCTGTCTCAAAATAAATATATAAAATTAATAATAATATAAACACACTAGACTTTACTAATAAAGGCCAGACTTAGTTTAGTTATGTGCTGAATTCCAGGTTTTATATAAAAAGGAGTCAAACTACACTATTTTACCCTACGTTTTTATTAATTACAGAAATATAATACAAGTAAAAACATTTTGGAGGTCAGATCATCATGAGTACAATGACTTTTATTATCTTTATTATTAAACATATACCTTTATTCAAACAAAATTGTACCCGAAGCCTAATAAGAAAGACTGACAAAGGCAAGGCCGCGGATCCCCACCTCGCTGTGTCACGGTAGCCCTGGAGGTTTCAGGACCCTAAAGAGGCAGATTAACTACCACATTAGCACAAATATGTTTAATAATAAAGATTATTTATGTAATGTATATATTACATATGTATATGTATACATATACATATTATTTATGTAATACATTATGTAACGTATTACATAAAAGATTATGTATACATATACATATTATTTATGTAATACATTATGTAACGTATTACATAAAAGATTATGTAATGTATACATATACATATGTAATATATACATATATACACACATATGTAATATACACATATATACGTATATCTCTCTCTCTCTCTACTTCAAACAGCTCAAAAAAATTACTGAAAAAAAAATGTACCAAATATTTAATCCCAATTAATGGAATTATGAGTGACATATTTTTCTGTATTTGGTAAAGAGCATGTATAATCTTTTTTTTTTTTTTTTTGAGGCAGGGTGTTGCTCTGTTGTCCAGGCTGGAGAGCAGCGGCATGATCTTGGCTCACTGCAGCCTAGAGTTCCTGGGCTCAAGCATCTTCCCACCTCAGGCTCCCAGTAGCTGGGACCACAGGCACACCACCATGCCTGGCAAATTTTGTATTCTTTTGTAGAAATGAGGTCTTGCTGTGTCGTGCAGGCTGGTCTCAAACCCCTGGTGGCAAGCAATCCTACTGCCTCAGCCTCCCAAAGTGGCAGGTATGAGCCACCATGCCCGGTCCTTTTTCTTATTTTTTTCTTGAGACAAAGTATCACTCTGTCGCCCAGGCTGGAATGCAGTGGCGCGATCTTGGATCACTGCAACCTCCACCTCCCAGGCTCAAGTGATTCTCCTGCCTCGGCCTCCCAAGTAGCCGGGACTACAGCCGCTTGCCACCATACCAGGATAATGTTTTATATTTTTTAGCAGAGACAGGGTTTCTTTCCACCACGTTGGCCAGGCTGATCTCAAACTCTTGACCTCAAGTGATCCACCTGCCTCGGCCTCCCAAAGTGTTGGGATTACAGGTGTGAACCACCATGTCCAGCCCTTTTTACTTTTTTAAAAGTATGAGCCAAAAGGCAAAATGGGCTAAAAAGTCCTTTTGAAATAACTTATAAAATTCAACAATATTTAAAAAACTTCACTGGAATGGGAAAACAACACTTTATACTTATTCCCACGGTTCTAGATGATATATAACACTCCACATATCTATTTCTCCAGTATAAATCCAATCATTAAATATACTACAGTATAAGATTTCCAATTTAAAGGTAGTGTTTAGAATGTAGGAACCGGGTTCCTACTCGGATTCCCTCAATTAAAGAAAAATATCCAAATGTTCATTATTTCATTTTGTTATTTGGCTATAGTAACTACTACTATGATATGTACATAATACAAATATACATAACAAATGGTGCTTGCTATAAAATCTCTTACCACATTTTAATACTTACTCTTAATAAATCATCTATTCTTCCCTCCTTCTTCTCTAAGTCAGAATTCTTACTGTTTTCTAGTGCAGATATTTTTTCTATTGTGAGGTCGGACTACAGAGACAAAGGTAAAACAAATTTAGGATTAGTCTCAACATGTTATATGTCATCACACTCTTCTCATTACCTTTCTTGGAGGGGTGCAAAAAAAGCACTTGCTCACACAAATGGCCTAGAATCACATGGCTCAAGAAATGAAATCTGCTTGTCTCATCTCATTCTTCAAGTCCTCTGCTGGGTTTCCTATGTCCCACTACACCTACACTTCAAACACATGTTAATTCTGGAATCAAATGTATGAATTCTCACTACTGTGCACCTAACAATGTAGAAACATGTTACTCTAGTAATGAAACTAACTTTGAATAGAAAAGGATCTCATAGGAGACTTGACCCAAATGTCTAAGGAACAAATGCGCCATCTGGTGGAAACACAGAGTAATCAGAAGGGAAGAGAAGAAGCTACCTGAGTGCTCAACTATCTAACTGAACTGTACAAGAGCTGGTGGTGACTTAGATAAAATTCAAATGTGCTCCAGGGAGTTGTATAGTTCTTGAGATTTAAGAAATTCTCCTAGATTGCCAACCATCCTGTCTTGAAGGTAATATATATAGTATCAAAAGAGGCTTCAAGAAAACTCAGTATACTCAAAACTACAAAATGGAAGCTATAGCCACCATCCTTTGCAGATATAATCCTCAAATGTTCAGAATACTCCCTAAATTAAAGAGTTTCTGAACATAATTTAAGGAGTAAGCCATGTTGGTATCTCACATCTGAGAGAAGTTTAGCCAGGTAAAAATAAGTAAGCAGGAAAAGGAATACATTAACTACTTTCATAAATTAGGGAATTAACATTTATTGAAAACCTACTACAAGTACACTACTAAGAAACACTTTGTATACACTGTCTGAGATCATGAGAACCAACCACATTTTCACAGATGCTTTGTACTAAGAAAAACTGAGGCCCAGGACAGAATCTGAACTTAGGCCACAGCGCCAGAATCTGAACTGAGGCCTTCAAAGTAGAGGTACTTTTCTTCTGTGGAATACTGTAGGAAAAAAAAAAACAAAAAGTGTGCACTTTCCTTAACGCCATGCTTTAGCATAAGCATTTCTGCTACAATACACCAGAAGAGTAAAGAAAAGTTAAAGCATCTTCCAAAGGACTTTAAACACCCATAATACAAGTTCTGAATATAATACACACAAATAATGAGGTGGTCAGAGAAGACAGAGAAGAATCACAGACTACACAGGTTAGCACTTATTCCTACACAGCAGTTATGCCCCTCACTTGATTATCGATCACCAACCTACCTGGGTCTGTCTGTGCTGGATGGAGATCTGTTTTTGGGAGCTGCAGGAATGCTCTGTGTTGCCAGATCCTGTAGATGAGGGACTGTTTTGCTGAGCCTACAATAAAGGTGCATTACCAATTACAGGAAAGTTTGGCATCTTCTTCCACAAACACTTGTATTAATGCAAACAACTCCACAATTTATATCTCCACAATACAAACCCTTCTTATGAAAGTGAGAAGTCAGGGCCATGTGGCCAAGAAGAAAGTAAAACAATTCAAATATGAGACAAAGGGCTGGACATGGTAGTTTATACCAAGCTCCTGTAAACAGGTTTAAAGTATCAAATGCTTACAAATGAATTTTTAAAATACGAAAATTAGAAAAAAAAGTTATTCCTGTAATAACTTGACTTTTTCACTGTATTTTCATATGCTTTAGTCAGAAAAGGGGAGTGACGCATCCAGTGCACAGGGGATGCACATAAAGGACTGCAAACCACTATTCAGAATAGACTCCTAAACACAAACATTATCCATGAACACACAGCGGTCTAAAATCCAGGTTGATTTCTAATACTGTCACTTGCTGACTGGGTATTCTAAGGCATTTTAAATTTATATGGTTTAGGTTCCATAATATAATTAACCTATTCAGGTTAATTATATTATATCCTCAATAGTACCTTTTTTTTTTTTTTGATACAGATTTAGCCAGGCGTGGTAGCCAGGCGTGGTGGCGGGCACCTGTAGTCCCAGCTACTTGGGAGGCTGAGGCAGGAGAATGGCATGAACCTAGGAGGCGGAGCTTGCAGTGAGCCAAGATCGCACCACTGCACTCCAGCCTGGGTGACAGAGCAAGACTCTGTCCTGCAAGTGTAATTATTAGTTTCATTTTACAGATAAATAAAATAAAAATCAGAGATATTAAGGACCTATGTGGGTTCACAGAGCTAGTAGGTGGAGGAACCAGAATTGGGGGTTGTGTCCACAATAACTGCTCTCAATGACCACAGTAGACTGTTACCACCAGCCTGTGAGCAAACCAGCACTTCCTATACACAATTTCATTGAAGGCTCACAGCAGCCTTATCAGGCAGCATTATTAATGCCATTTTAATGTATCCATTCAATGACTATGTATTAAGTACTCCCTATGTCTATGTCTAAGCACTGTGCTAGGTGCTAGGTGCACATGGCCAAGAGAAACCATAGACCCAGTCCTTACTCTGCCTTAATGAAGCTTACAATCCAAAAGATTTACTAAACACTTAGCAACTATTTGTTGAAAGAAACTGTTGAACAAACAATCATATAATAAATACACAATCACAATTAGGATTAAGTGCTAAAAGAGCATGTAACAAGGCAGATAACCTAATCTAGAGGGTCAGGGATAAACCCTTTTTTAAAAAAGTTTATGATTTGAGGCTGAGCACAGTGGCTCATGCCTGTAATCCTAGCACTTTGGGAGGCCGAGGCAGGTGGATGACCTGAGGTCAGGAATTCAAGACCAGCCTGGCCAACATGGTGAAACACCATTTCTACTGGAAATACAAAAAATTAGCCGGGTGCAGTGGCATGTGGCTGTAATCCCAGCTACTCAGGAGGCTGAGGCAGGAGAATCGCTTGAACCTGGGAGGCGGACTTGCAGTGAGCCAAGACTGTGTCACTGCACTCCAGCCTGGGCAACAGAGCAAGACCTGTCTCAAAAAAAAAAAAAAAGTTTATGATTTGAGGCTGGGTGCAGTGACTCAGGCCTATATTATAATGCACTAGGATACAAGCATTCTTTCCTTCAGTTATCATTTGATTGCTCTTACAATCCTCTCCTTTTACAATGTGTTTCTATACAAATGACTGCTTGAACTATATTTATAATAAGAGCCGATAAGAATCAAATGATTAGACCAGGTGTAGTGGCTCACGCCTGTAATGCCAGCACTTTGGGAGGCCGAGGTGGGCAGATCACGAAGTCAGGAGTTCAAGACCAGCCTGGCCAACATGGTGAAACCCCGTCTCTACTAAAACTACAAAAAAAAAAAAATCCAGGCATGGGGGCAGGCGCCTATAATTCTAGCTACTCGGGAGGCTGAGGCAGGAGAACTGTTTTAACCCTGGAGGCAGAGGTTGCAGTGAGCTGAGATCGCGCCACTGCACTCCAGCCTGGGTGACACAGCAAGACTCTGTCTCAAAAAAAAAAAAAAAAAAAAAAGAATCAAATGATTAAAAGACACTTCTACAGATTTCTAGATACATGGTATATTGGTTTAAATATGCTTATATCTGATTCTAAGTTTTCTTCCAGCAAACTGAGGGTGTTAGAAAGTGATTTAGTGAGATATTTCTAAATTAAAGCTCACATAGGGCCGGGTGCAGTGGCTCATGCCTGTAATCCTGTCACTTTGGGGGGCCAAGGCAGGCAGATCACGAGGTCAGGAGTTCAAGACCAGCCTGGCCAATATGATGAAACCTCGTCTCTACTAAAAATATAAAAAATTAGCCGGGTGTGGTGGTGCGCACCTGTAGTCCCAGCTGCTTGGGAGGCTGAGGCAGGAGAATAGCTTGAACCCGGGAGGTGGAGGTTGCAGTGAGCTGAGATCACGCCACTGTACTCCAGCCTGGGTGACAGAGTGAGACTCCATCTCAAAATAAAAATAAAAAAGGCACACACACACACACACACATATATATATATATATGGCCCAATGATAAGTAAAATGCAAAAGTTAACTGAGGAAGTAGGCAGTTACGAAGTTCAAAGTGTGTGCACTTAACTTCCATGGAATACCATAAACAAAAAACAGTGTGCGCACTTTCCTTAACACCATGCTGCAGTATAAGCATTTCTGCTTCAATACACTAGAGGGTAAAGAAAAGCTCAAAAACTTAAAGCACCTTCCAAAGGACTTTAAATACCCATAATGCAAGTTCTGAATATAATACACAAAATGAGATACCATCAGAGACACAGAGAAGAGAAATCATAGGGATCCTCAGCGATCTCAGGGAATCATAGACTATCTAGGGTTAGCATTTATTCCTATGCAGCAAATATACCCCTCCATTGGTTATTAATCATCAGCCTACCTGGATCTGCCTGTGCTGGATAGAGATCTGCTTTTGGGAGTTGCAGGAATGGCTCTGTGTTGCCAGATCCCATAGAAGAGGAAGCTAAAAGGCCCTTCTACAGATTTCTTGATGTACGGTATATGGGTTTAAATATGCTTATTTCTGATTCTAAGTTTTCTTCTAGCAAACTGAGGGTGTTAGAAAGTGATTCAGTATGATGTTTCCAAATTAAAGCTTTCTGTAAAAATACACATATAAATAGCTCATTGATAAGTAAAAATGCAAAAGTTAACTGAGGAAGTAGGCAGTTAGGAAATTCCTCAGTTGGGAAACAGAAAATCCTCATGAAAATGAAAACAGTGTTTTCAAAAGGTAAAAGGTACTACACAATATAAGGACCTCATGTGACAATGCTCAGATCAGTTAGAGAAAAAAATGCTGTAACTGATCATTCATTCAACATTAAATGTGATTCTCTGTGCCTGGTCCTATGTTAAAATCTAGAAATGCAAAACTGGAAAACAAAGAGACTATGTTACAAAAAAAAAAAAAATCCATGCCAACAACCTATATTAATCACTCTGATCCCTCATTCAGTTAAGCTAAATACATTTTCAAGACAACCCCAACAGCACAAAAGGAAAAATCCAAGACGAAAAAACAATGCCTAATCATAGAGTTAACAGATAATTCAATAAACAACTTTAAAAGTAAAGTATCAGTTTAGCACTTGATTTTCCATATTTTATAGTATAAAATGACAAACTGCTTTGGTTTGTTTCATAAACTGAAACTCTGCATTTAGATAACTGGATTAAAGGTTCTTAAGATTAAAAAAAGTAAAATAGGTTCAGAGAGGATCAAAAGGATACTGTAGCTACAAAAATTAAAAAGTAAAGAACATGAACAATCAAATTGACAAAATAAGATTATCAAAGTTTAAAAAATTTAATAGGTGAGTTAAATATCAAAATGGACACAGCTGAATACACAGCCAGTAACCTAAAAGACAATGTCAAGAAAATCTCCCAGAAGAGACTGGGAGCAGTGTCTCACGCCTGCAATCCCAGCACTTTGGGAGGCTGAGACGGGTGGATCACCTGAGGTCAGGAGTTCGAGACCAGCCTGGCCAACATAGTGAAACCCCATCTCTACTAAAAATATTTTTAAAAATTAGCTGGGTGTGGTGGAATGTGCCTGTAGTCCCAGCTACTCGGGAGGCTAAGGCAGGAGAATCGCTTGAACCCAGGTGGCAGAGATTGCAGTGAGCCAACATTGTGCCACTGCACTCCAGTCTGGGCGACAGGGTAAGACTCAATCTCAAAAAAAAAAAAAAAAAAAAAAAATCTCCCAGAAGATAAAACAAAAGGTTAAATGGAGCACAAAAGAAAAGAAACGTGAATAGCACAGAGACCCTGAAACTACCTAATGGTTTTCTAGAGAAAAGAACAGAGGAAATGAAATAATCAAAGAAACAGTAAAATAAAATTTCTCTGAAATAAAAAACCCTTTTCATTATTTAAAAAAAAAAAAAAAAAAAAAAACTCAAAATAGGGAACTTTCTCAGCCCGGTGCACTGGTTCACTCACACCTATAATCCTAGCACTTTGAGAGGCCAAGGTAAGCTGATAGCTTGAGCTCAGGAGTTCCAGACCAGCCTGGCCAACATGGCAAACCCTGTCTCTACAAAATACATCAGGGCATGGTGTGGTGGTTCATGCCTGTAATCCCAGCATTCTGGGAGGTCAAGGCGGGTGGATCACTTGAGGTCAGGAGTTCAAGACCAGCCTGGCCAACATGGTGAAACTGTCTCTACTAAAGACACAAAAATTAGCCAGGCACAGTGGTGCGCGCCTGTAATCCCAGCTACTCAGAAGGCTGAGGCAGGAGAATTGCTTGAATCCGGGAGGCAGAGGTTGCACTGAGCCAAGATCCATGCCACTGCACTCCAGCCTCAGTGACAAAGGAAGAATTCACTCAAAAAACAAACAAACAAACAAACAAAAAATCAGCTAGGTGTGGTGGCACACATCTGTAGTCTCAGCTATTTGGGGAGGCTGAAGTGGGAGGATGGCTTGAGCCCAAGTGGTTGAGGCTGTAGTGAGCCAAGATCAGGCCACTGCACTCCAACAGCCTGGGTGACAAAATGAGACCGTCTTTTAAAAAAAAAAAAAAAAAAAAAAAGGAACTTTCTTCTTAACCTAAAAAATGACCACCTCTGAAAACCATACAGTAAACATGATACTTTTTTTTTTTTTTTTTTGAGACAGATCTCACCCAGGCTGGAGTGCAGTGGCACAATCTTGGCTCACCGCAACCTCCGTCTCCTGGGTTCAAGCAATTCTCCCGCCTCAGCCTTCCGAATAACTGGGATTACAGGTGCGCACCACCACGCCTGGCTAATAAAATACTTATTTTTAAAGAACTCACATTTTCCCTTAAAATCATGAACAAGAAAGACAAGGATGTCCCAGCTAGCCACTTCTATTCAAAATTCTACTGAAGGTTCTAGTCAGGACAATCAGGCAAGAAAATTAAAAGCATCCAGATTGGAAATGATGTAATACTATATTCGCAGATGGCATGATTTTGTATATAAAAAGTCTTACCAAAAAAAATGATTAGAAATCATGAGTCCAGGCCAGGCATGGTGGCTCCCGCCTGTAATTCCAGCACTTTGGGAAGCTGAGGCGGGTGAATCACAAGGTCAGGAGTTCGAGACCAGCCTGGTCAACATGGTGAAACCCTGTCTCTACTAAAAATACAAAAAATTAGTTGAGCGTAGTGGCGGGTGCCTATAATCCCAGCTACTCGGGAGGCTGAGGCAAGAGAATCACTTGAACCCGGGAGGCAGAGGTTGCAGTGAGCCGAGATTGCACCACTGCACTCCAGCCTGGGCGAAAGAGCAAGACTCCATCATGATAGATCAACATACAAAAATCAATTGTATTTCTATACTCTAGCAATGAGCAATCTGAAAATAAAATTAAGAAAACTATTCCATTTGCGATAGCATAAAAAGAATAAATACTTAGGAATAATTTTAACAAAATAAATATAGGACTATATATTGCAAGTTGCAAAACATTGTTGAAAGAAATTAAAGCGTCCTAAATAAATAGATATTTTGTGTTAATGGATTGAAAGACTTAATACTGTTAAAAAGGCAATACTTCTCAAATTGATCTACAGATTCAACACAATTGCTATAAAATCCTATCTGGTTTATTTATAGAAACCGAAAGGCTGATCTTAAAAATCATAGGGAAATGCAACAGATCCCAAACAGCCAATACAATCTTGAAACCCAACAAAGTAGGAAGGCTCACACTTCCCAATTTCAAGACTTATTACAAAGCTACAGTTATTTAGACAGTGTGGTCCTGGCATAAAGACAGGTGATATGGTTTGGCTCTGTGTCCCCACCCAAATCTCATGTGGAATTGTACTCCTCATATGCCAGGGGGAAGGGTCTGGTGGGAGCTGACTGGATCACGAGGGCATATTTCCCCCTTGCTGTTCACATGATAGTGAGTGAGTTCTCACAAGATCTGATGGTTTACAAGTGCATAGCACTTTCCCCTTCACTCTTTCTCTCTTTCTTTCCTGAGAAGAAGGTGCTTGCTTCTCCTTCGCCTTCTCCCATTATAAGTTTCCTGAGGCCTCCCAGTCATGCTTCCTGTTAAGCCTGCAGAACTATGAGTTAATTAAACCTCATTTCTTCATAAATTACCCAGTCTCAGGTAGTTCTTTGTAGCAGTGTGAAAATGGGCTAATATAACAAACATACAGACGGAGTAGGATTTAGAGCCCAGAAATAAACGCCTTGCTGTGAGTCAGTTGATTTTTGAAAATGGTGCTGACAATTCAACGGTAAAAGCTGACAATGGTGCTGACAATTCAACGGTAAAAATTTTCCACAAATGGTGCTGGGACAATAGGATATCCACATGCAAAAAAAATGAAGTTGGAACTCCTTCCTCATACCACACAAAAAAATTAACACAAGATGGAAAAAAGACCTAAATATAAGAGCTAAAACTATAAAACACATAGAAGAAAATATAGGGCCGGGCGCGGTGGCTCAAGCCTGTAATCCCAGCACTTTGGGAGGCCGAGACGGGCGGATCATGAGGTCAGGAGATCGAGACCATCCTGGCTAATACGGTGAAACCCCGTCTCTACTAAAAAATACAAAAAACTAGCCAGGCGAAGTGGCGGGTGCCTGTAGTCCCAGCTACTCGGGAGGCTGAGGCAGGAGAATGGCGTGAACCCGAGAGGAGGAGCTTGCAGTGAGCTGAGATCCGGCCACTGCACTCCAGCCTGGGTGACAGAGCAAGACTCCGTCTCAAAAAAAAAAAAAAAAGAAAATATAGGAGTCAATTTTCATGACTTTAGGTTAGGTGAAGCCTTGGCTACAACACTAAAAGCATAAGCAACAAAAGAAAAAAACAAATACATTGAAATTTTCTCAAAATTAAAAACTTCTGTGCTTCAAAGGACACCGTCAAGAAGTAAACTGACCACCCACAGAATAGAAAACATTTGCCAATTATATAGTTGACAAAGATCTAATATTCAGAATATATAAAGAATGCTTACAACTTAACAATAAAGGCAACACTATTTAAAAATAGGTAAAGGATTTGAATAGTGATCTCTCCAAAGAAGATGCACAAAAGCCCAATTAGCAAATGAAAAAATGCTCAACATCACCAGTTTTTTGGGGAATGCAAATCAAAACCACAATGAGATACCAATACACCCACTAGGATGGCTATAATGAAAAAGACAGACAATAGCAAGTACTGGCAAGGACATGGAGAAATTGGAATGTGCTGCTGCTCGGAATGTAAAATGGTGCAGCTGCTGTGGAAGACCCTGGCAGTTCCTCAAAAACAGTTACCATATGACCTGGCAATTTCACTCTTCAGCATAAATCCGAAAGAAATGAAAACGTATGTCTACACAAAGTCTTATATATGAATGTTCATAGTAACATCATTCGTAATAGCCAAGAAGTGGAAACAGCCTAAATATCCATCAACTGGTAAAAGGATAAGGCGGTGACCAACTGGCACCAAAAAAGAATGATTCTATTTACTGATGTACACCCAGGAAAATCCATGAAGCTATGATAATCAAAGAAGAGAAAGCTGTTTGTTACCATCTGGCACAGCTATCGAACAACTCTCTACTTTAAAAGTTAAAAAAAAAAATTTAGAAGCCTCATTAGTAATTAAAAGGAAATAACTAAGCATTTAGCCTGTCTTTCTAGTAGAACTATATGTCAGTATAGAGCAACAGGCACAGATGATGAGAGGAAAGTTCTATTTTATAGATGTTAATAGATATGTTATAATGTTAATTTGGCTATCTAGCAAAATGTTAACATGTTTTTTAAAAATGCCTATTTATTTAGAGACAGGAGGTCAAGATTTCTGAACTGTATTTTAAAATACTTTGGCATAAAAAAAGCAAACTACCTTTTTAAAAAATCAAGTTGTGAAGAACATCTATATAATGTTAAAAGACACGAGTTTTAAGGAAACAACAGACTTGCCATTAAGGGAAAAAAAGATCCAGTAGACCCTGATGACTAGAACTGTTTCAATCTAAACTAATTCAATGTCTCTCTTCTCTTCAGTGAGTCCAATAAAATCATTTGGTTTTGCAATGCCCAACAATGAAACAATCATAATATTGTAAATGTTCCTTGTTTTCAAGTCTTAGAATAATTTACAAAGCAGAAAAGACTCCATTATAGTTAAAATAACAAACTAAATATCAAACACTTATACTGTAACAATAACTAAACAACCCAAAAAGAAAGAAAGACTGGGTGAAAGTTATGTTAAATTTGTCTTTCATAATGAGGAGTAAATAGATCTTACTTAAAGTTCATTAAATAAGGCCAGGCACAGTGGTTCAACCCTGTAATCCCCACACTTTGAGAGGCCAAGGCAGGAGGATGGTTCAAGACCAGCTTAGGCAACATAGTGAGACCCTGTCTCTACAAATAAATAAATAAGATTAAATAAGGAACATATTATTTGACATTAAAATGGTAATCATTAGGAAATCCAAAACACGAACTGTTAACAGTAGTTATCTCTGAGGAATCCAAGGGAAGAATTTCACTCTTCTCCTTCTCCTCAATTTCTTGCAGGCTATGTACATGTTCTATTTTTATAATTTGGGAAATTATTTGCTTATGATTTTCCCTGACAACATTCTCACCAATAGAGGAGGAAATGACCTTTTTCTAATCCCTCTACATTTCCCTTCTTCCTGAATCTTTATGTATGTTGTAACGTCATAAGGTTACAAGTGAGAGAGGTCAGCTCAGGTATCTTATTCTCTAGTCTGATATATATTGTCTTTGTACAAACAGACAGTCTTCATACTGGGAGCTAGTGTGCTGGTATAGAATGAGCACTGGACTGTGAGTCCAAATACTAATTTTTTTTTTTTTTTTTTGAGACTGAGTCTCACTTTGTCACCAGGCTGGAATGCAGCGGTACAATCTCTCGTAGCTACTGTGGTGCAATCTCTAGTTGCAGCTACCCTGGAAACTGAGGCAGGAGAATTGCTTGAGCCCAGGAGTTCCAAGGTTATAGTATGCTATAATGGTATGACTGCACCTGTGAATAGCCACTGCACCCCAGCCTGGGCAACATAGTGAGACCTCTCTCTTAAAAATAAAAACTCAAATTTCCTATGCTAAAACATAGAATTATGTAATAATTTTAAACATTTAAAAGATCAAATTCTTAATATTCTGCCACATGCTATTTTTATCAACACATATTTAGATATCTTTCATTAGTGTTTACACAGCTACCTCACTTCTTTTGTCAGCTGTATAGCATTCCACTGTACAAATGTATTACAATTCATTTAACCAGTCCCTCTATAAAGAATGCTTTTACGGCCGGGCGCGGTGGCTCAAGCCTGTAATCCCAGCACTTTGGGAGGCCGAGATGGGCGGATCAAACCCCGTCTCTACTAAAAAAAAATACAAAAAATTAGCTGGGCAAGGTGGTGGGCGCCTGTAGTACCAGCTACTCGGGAGGCTGAGGCAGGAGAATGGCATAAACCCAGGAGGCGGTGCTTGCAGTGAGCTGAGATCCAGCCACTGCACTCCAGCCTGGGCAACAGAGCGAGACTCCGTCTCAAAAAAAAAAAAAAAAAAAAAAAGAATGCTTTTACTAACTCATGCAACATATAATCATATAATTACACTGAGTGCCTATTAGTGCAGGTCCTGTTCTGGGCATTGGAGATACAAAAGTGAACAAAGCAAAGTCCTTGACCTGATGGAGCTTACATTCCAGTGGGGGGAAGTCAGAAAAAAGTCTATCATAGTACGTCAGCTGGTGTAAGACTAAGGAGAAAAAACAGTGCAGGGCCTAGGAGCTCAATAACGGGTGGGGCGGGCGGGGAGAAGTTGCTATTTTATAGTGTGGCCAGGGTAGGCCTCTCTAATAGGGTAAATATAAGCAGAAACCAGAAGGAACTGCGAGAATGGGGCATGCTGATAGATGGGTGAAGAATGTTAGGGCAAAGGCAACAGCCAACGCAAAGGCCCCGAGGTGAGAGCATCACTGAGAGACAGAGTATTTGAGAAAACAAGGTGGCTAGTGTGCATGGAATCTGATGAGAAAGGGAGATAGTAGTAAAACATGTCAGGGTAGAAGAAAACAAACCATGCAGGGCCATTTTAAGGACTTTTCGACAGGGGAGTGGCATAACTGGACTTATGTTTCAACACAATCACTCTGCTTTGCTGAGAACAGATTAAAAGAAAACAAAGGTTAAAGCAATGGGTCCAGTTATCTCAGTGGGAGACAATGGTTTAAGCTGGAGTGGCAGCAGTGAAGAGAATTAGAAGTGGTAAAATTCTGAATATAGGCTGAACGCAGTGGCTCATGTCTGTAATCCCAGCACTTTGGGAGGCCAAGGCGGGTGGATCACCTGAGAGTAGGAGTTCGAGACCAGCCTGGCCAACATGGCAAAACTCTGTCTCTACAAAAAATACAAAAATCAGCCAGGCGTGGTAGCAGACACCTGTACTCCCAGCTACTTGGGAGGCTGAGGTGGGGAAATCGCTTGAGCCGAAGATGTGGAGGTTGTAATGAGCTGAGATTGCACCACTGCCCTCCAGCCAGCCAGAGTGAGACCCTGTCTCAAAAAAAAAAAAAAAAAAAAAAAAGAGAGAGAGAGGGATGTTAAGAAGAAAATGAAGGTAGATAAACAAGTCTGAAGACAGAGCCCTGGAACACTCTAATGTTCAGGGATAGAGGATGTGAGGAAAAATCAAGAATGGAAGCCAAGTGAAGACCATATGCTTAGAGAAGAAAGAAGTGATCAACAGTCGCTGATGAATTACGTCAGATGAGTTCTGATGCGAAGGTCATATCCTCTGAAATACTGGAAAGGAAACGGCTTCCAGATTTTTTGCAATGACAAACAATACCTCAATAAATATCTTTGTGTAAATTTTATGGGAATGGAATTTCTGGACCCAAGGATATGTAAACTTAACATTGAGATACATTACCAAGTTGTCCACATGACTTCAACAATTTATAGACAGAATAAAACTGAATGTATATCTAAACTATCACCTACACCAAGAACTATCAAATTTATTAATCCTTGCCAATTTGCTAGGTCAAAAATGTTATCTTGTTTTATTTTGCACTTCTCTATGGCCAAAATTGAGCATTATTTCATGTTATTAGCCACTTGCCTTCTTTTCAAAAACAGTCTTTACCTACTTTTCTATGAATCTGCTTTCCTTTGCTGATTTACACTTGTATATTAATACTAACCCTTTTACTATTTTCTTTCCTTACACTACTAAGCTTATATGCTGGCTGGTACTGCTGAGAAGCAAAGAGAAACAGAACTGTACCAGAGCATTTAGACTTCTGGTTTTCATACTGTTTCCATGTTCCTTCTGCATACATGATCATTTTGTTACTTGTCTCTGCCACCTCTTTGCATGTGAGAACAATGTGGCTACAGCATCTGCTACCCCTCTGATAGCAGAGTGTGTCAGCTGATAGCAGTAGGAGGTCCTTCATGTGCATCCACCACAAGCCTGCATAACCATATTTTTTACAGAAGATGGAAAGGGGAACAAGTTCTTGCTGACCAAATCTTGTGTATTTAATTATGTGCTCACTACATGGTGGGCACTCAGTATTTGTGGAGTAAACAAAGGGAACTCCTCTCAAGTGAAAAAGAGGTCGTTTTATTGCCTTAAAAATGACCAAAAGATAAATAACTCCCTGATTATCCAAGGTTATTCCTGGAAAAGTAAGATCCAAGATAAAGATTTAACAAAGGCTGGGTGTGGTGGCTCACGCCTGTAATCCCAGCACTTTGGGAGGCTGAGGCAGATGGATCATCAGGTCAGGAGATCGAGAACATCCTGGCTAACATGGTGAAACCCCATCTCTACTAAAAATACAAAAAATCAGCTGGGCGTGCTGGCGGGTGCCTGTAGTCCCAGCTACTTAGGAGGCTGAGGCAGAAGAATGGCATGAACCCGGGAGGCAGAGCTTTCAGTGAGCCGAGATCATGCCACTGCACTCCAGCCTAGGTGACAGAGCCAGACTCTGTCTCAAAACAAAAAACAAAACAAAACAAAACAAAAAAGCAGATTTAACAAAAGTAAGTGTATGATAAACATTAACAATTTTGAAATGTGTGAATGACACATACATTCTCTAAAACAATACTATAGGGTACTGCATTCTCAAAGAAACTATTCCATACTGCTATCATTCCCTCTTACAATATTATATGGGTCAATTATCCCATTTTTAAAGTATGTATATTTCCTTCGTTTCCTGGGGATAGGACTATACTGTCTTCACACAAGAAGTTTCCCCATTCCTTTGATGATTAAGATCAAAATACTTCTAATATTAAACACTGAAATAAAAGTGAGCTCTATATACATTTAAGTAAGATTAATAAAAACAAGTAAGATAATGATTTATCTGTTTATTCCAGTGGGTGATGAATAGCCAGAGCCTATCCCAGGCAGCTCAGGGTGCAAGCAGAAACCAGACCTGGACAGGAAGCCATTCTGTTGCACACACACACCCACACTCACTCAGACTGGGACTCTGTAGACACACCAATGAACCTAACGTGCACATCTCTGGGATACGGGAGGAAACCAGAGTGCCCTGAGAAAACCTCACGCAGACACAGGGAAAACATGCAAACTCCACATAGACAGTGGCATCAGCTAACAGTGTCTAATTAACACTATCACGAAACGATGTTGAATGAAATGATGTTATTCAAGGAATGTTGTATCTCTTTCTTAAGGTAAAGCTATCATAACTATCAGAGAACGTTCCAAATTATGCACAATAGCTTCCTATCTGGTTAACTGTTTTATTATTTGTATTTCCTTTCCTTACCCACCGTTTTCAGCACCTTTTTGAACACGGTGTAGTGTGGATTGAAGACTTATAGATACCACAGGGCAAATAAACAGGAAACTTAGATTATAACTGGACAAAATGAACCGGTAACAGGGACAAAATTTGGATAAGTGGTGACAGTTCTGAAAGATGTCCCTGAAAGTAGAATAGAAATAGCGCGATGGGGCTTTCTGTTACTCTTGGCAACAAACAGGTGACCCGGTAGGGCCCAGAAACCAGGAAAAATAACATTTGGTTCAAACTGCATTCATAGCGCCTTATGAAATGAGGTCAAACTTTCATAATATTCAAATTCTTGTTCTTCAAAGATGGAGAAAGAAGTAAGCTGAAAGGAGCAAACAGGTAGCCAAATATTCCTGAGAAAGCTAAGTGTACCAATACTCTGAAGGGGTGAGAAAGCAAGTGTGTACGTAGCCCAAATACTACACAGGGCAAATGACCAATAACCTTGCTGTGAGAATGCCTGCCTACATACTAAAACTGTACTGACTTGAGTATTAACTTACATAGATGATGGCTGAAACTTGGAGATTCTATTTTTAATTATATCTTGGTTACTAATGGAATTTGATCTGTATTTTCTTCTCTGTCAATCTAAGATGATGCTTTCCTTCCTTTCCATTGTGGGTTCAGGCATTGACAAAGCAGTCTCCCTCAGGAGTTTGAACCAACGGAGACTGGGAAAAACACAATACATTTAGAAGTGATGCAGAATTAGACATGTTTGGGAATGACGATAAGGGGAGATCACATTTTTAAAAAAAGTATTAGAAATGCCCTTATCTCTCTATCAAAATAATTAATCCAACTTCATCAAGGAGCGCTAGGGCAATGGCAAGGATCTGAATTAACTTAGGCTTTGTACTCACTGAAACAAAAGTGAAGCAGAGGCCAGCTCCCCTTTGTGCCAGCTGCTCTGTGTCAAGCCGAGGTTTTGCTAGCATCACTGACATGAGGGTTGGCAGAGCAGACTGCTCCTCCGTTGCCTCCTTTGCAGCACTGCCATCTAAACCATAGAGGGGCTGTTCTACTCGTCGCTGGAAAACAGTAAAGAAACACACAAATAACATGAAAAACATAATCTGATACTGCCCAAACATGTAACAGGTTAAAAACAGTTATCAAATATAAGATGAATGATTTTTTTAAAAAAGGCCTCTCTAAAAATAATTATGGAGAGCATACCAACATTATCATTGTATTATAACCTATCTAAAAATGTGACTATCTTACTCAAATTCTTTGACACTATATTTTAATGGTTCTATATTTATGAGAGTCTGAATTTACATGTTACTTTGTAGAATTCTACAAATCAACTTTATAATGCCCTCAACCCTACACAGGAAATATTATTTCTATCCTGTAGGTAAATGAAAATTAAGACACTGTCCCGTGACTTTTCTTTTTTTTTTTTTTTGAGATGGAGTTTCATTCTTGTTGCCCAGGCTGGAGTGCAGTAGCATGGTCTCTGCTCTCACTGCAACCTCTACCTCCTGGGTTCAAGCGATTCTCCTGTCTCAGCCTCCCAAGTAGCTGGGATTATAGGTGTCAACACGTCTGGCTAATTTTTTTGTATTTTTAGTAGAGACAGGGTTTCACCACGTTGGCCAGGCTGGTCTCAAACTCCTGACCTCAGGTGATCCGCCCGCCTCAGCCTCCCAAAGTGCTGGGATTACAGCCATGAGCCACTGTGCCTGGCCTGTTCCGTGACTTTATAGGTGAAGCTTATTTTACTCTCAATTCTATTCTCACTATACTATATTTAGAAGCAAAAATCTAAAATAAATACAAGCAAAACAAGTTCCACAGTATACTAAAAGGATAATACACCACAATTACGCATAATTTACTCCAGAAACCTAAAAATGATTTGACATTAGCAAATCTACTAATGTAATTCATTACATTAACTTTAGGGAGGGATAAATTAAGATTCTTCCTGTTGGATACCAAAAAGGATAAACACACTGTTAGGCAACTCTTAAAAGACTAGAATTGGCTGGGCACGGTGGCTCATGCCTTGTGGCTCATGCCTATAATCCCAGCACTTTGGGAGGCTAAGGCAGGCGGATCACTTGAGGTCAGGAGTTCAAGACCAGCCTGGCCAACATGGTGAAACCCATCTCCACTAAAAATACAAAAATTAGCCGGGCGTGGTGGTGGGCACCTATAATCCAAGATACCCGAGAGGCTAAGGCAGAAGAATCGCTTAAACCCAGGAGGCGGAAGTTGCAGTGAGCCCAGATTGTGCCACTACACTAAGCCTGGGTAACAGAGCATGACTCCATCTCAAAAAAAAAAAAAAAAAAAAAAAAGACTGGAATTATCCACTTTTAATGCAATGAAGAGTATGTTTTTCAAAAATCAACATAAAATATCATAACTAATGGTGCTAACACTGGAGACCTTTTCATTAAAGCTAGAAAACAAGACAAAAGTAACATATTCTCATATTAAACGTTATAAAAGTTTTAGCCAATGTAAAAAAGAAAAAATATGAGGTAAAAATATTAGAAATCAAAGATTTTTAGTGTCATTTTTTTTTTTTTTTTGTGAGACGGAGTCTCGCTCTGTCGCCCGGGCTGGAGTGCAGTGGCTGGATCTCAGCTCACTGCAAGCTCCGCCCCCCGGGTTCACACCATTCTCCTGCCTCAGCCTCCCAAGTAACTGGGACTACAGGCGCCCGCCATCTCGCCCGGCTAGTTTTTTGTATTTTTTAGTAGAGACGGGGTTTCACCATGTTCGCCAGGATGGTCTCGATCTTCTGACCTCGTGATCCACCCGTCTCGGCCTCCCAAAGTGCTGGGATTACAGGCTTGATAGTGTCATTTTTGGATGATATAACTATTCACAAAGGAAACCAACCAAATCAATGGAAAAATTACTATAACAATTAAAAGGAGTTCAGTAAGACGGACAAATACAAAATAAATACACTAAAATCGATAGCTTCCCCAACTGATTTTAATCAGAGCATGTAACAGAAGGAAAAGCAGATTCAAAGTAGCAAACAAAAATCTGTAAAATACTTGAAAGCAAACTTAAGAAACATGCAGAACACCTATGAAGACAAACTATACAGCTTCACAGATGAATATTAAAAATGATCTAAATTAAATGGTAATATCATGTTCCTGGGTTCAGATTCTACAAACATCAAATTTCTCTAAAACCCAAGTTTAAGGTTTTAATTTTGTTTTTGGCCTTTTTCTCTTCCAAGGGATAGTCTTATGGTGGTACAGTAGTCATCTAGGTTCTCTCTCATGCTTTCCTGGGCAGTTGTTTTTGTGGGATTTCACAATAAATTCTAAGGTTCACTTAAAAAAATAATCATAATCAGCCACATAATTTTTCAGAAAGAGTGTCAGGGAAACTTGATCAGATATCGAAACATACTACAATGTTACATTAACTAAAACAGTATCATACAGATACAGAAGCAGACAGATTGACCAGTGGCACAGAATACAGAATTCAGAAACAGATCTATATAATATGGATATATAATTTGTGATTAATGTGCATTTCATATCAGTGGGAACTTATTAAAAACATGGTAGGACATTTGCGCAGACATTAGAAAAAAAGGGAAAAATAGATTCCTACCTTTCATAACATATAAAAATTACAAGAAGAAAAAATAAACAAATGCTTTTAGAATTTTCTAGTTGTAAAGGACTTTTTAAACATGACATTAAAAATATAAACCATGGGCGGGGCACAGTGGCTCATGCCTGTAATCCCAGCACTTTGGGAGGCCAAGGTGGGCAAATTACTTGAGGTCAGGAGTTTAAGACTAGCCTGGCCAACATGGCAAAACCCTATCTCTACTAAAAATACAAAAATTAGCTGGGCATGGTGGCACGTGCCTGTAGTCCCAGTTACTCGGGAGGCTGAGGCATGAGAATCACTTGAATCCGGGAGGCAGAGGCTGTAGTGAGCCAAGATCACACCACTGCACTCCAGCCTGGGCAACACAGCAAGACCCTGTCTCAAAAGAAAAAAAAAATACACACATACACACACACACACACAAACACACACCATATAGGCATACACCATATGGGAACATCTAAGAATAAGAAAAATCCCATAAGTCATAAAGGAAAAACACTGATAAATTTAACTACTTCAATTTTTTTACATCTGAATGGTAAAAGTCAACATAAAAAGAAAAGATTACAAACAAGCAAAAATATTTACAATATAACAAATCAATAATATAAATAATTTATTAAATCTTAACAAATAATGCTTTACCTATCAGTAAAACAAAAACCAAAAACACACAAATATTTCAAAAGAGACATATGCAAAGGACCTGAACAAGCATTAAAAGAGAAATCCAAAAGGCCATTAAACATATGATGTTTAATATATATAACTAATGAACAAATGCAAGTTAAAACAAGGTATTTTTCTTTATGCAAAGGTTACAATGATAAAATTCAGTATTAGCAGGGTGTGAAAAAATTGGTACTCTCAAACTGCTAATAACCTTCTAGCAATTTATGTGATGACATTTTTAAATGATCATATTCTGACTTGGGAATTACAATTAGGGGATTTATCTGGGAAAAATTTGTAAGTTAAGAAGTATGTATAAGGACGTTCATTACACTATTTATAGAACACAAATGTTTACAAGATATTGGTTAAATAAAGTAATACAATGGAAATAAGAAAACCTATTATATAAACATACGTGTATATCTCAAAAAGTCTAGAAAAATTTGCCCACCATACTCTCTAATAACAGTTCTTTTGGAGGGAACTTTCTATTTCACCATTTCTGAATTGTTGAACTTTCCTAATCTGCATGAATAAAAGAAATAATTTTCCTTAATCAGGAATAGTTCTTTAACGTTTTTATGTCAAAAAATAAAAGTAAAATGATCCTGACAAAGAAATTTAGTTTTTGAATCTATGAATAGAGTCCTCCTCATGATCAACACTCCTACCCCACCAAATGTAACAGTTTAAACTCAGGCTCTAGAACACCTGTGATATCCATTGATGACAACATTCTCACTGCATGGGAGAATGAGCTGCAACAGTAAAATTAAACCTTCCGCCATATATTCAATAAATACCTGCCAAGGATTGAAAGATTTAAAAACATTCATGTAAATATCCTACGTAGGCTATAGCCTTTCCTGTTTGAACAAACCTCTCCCTGGGGAAAAAACAAACAAACAAACTATACAGATAGGATAAAATACGGGCGAACAATAACAGCAAAAAACATTAAAAGCACTGAAGACTTGATTAAATATTAGGCATCTGCCAGGGCAAAATCTAAGGGAAATTAGGAACATCAGACAGGTAAAAGAAACACCAAAGCCACATATGACCTAAGGGCACCTGCAGATCTTGAATTTCCATTTTCAGGGCAACATGGTATCAAGCAGATAGTCACAGACCAAAGCCCAGCCCACCCAAGGGAGAGGGTTCAATAGGAAACCCTTCCCACTTCAAGCTGGGCCTCCAAAGAGCTACCTACATTCTCAAGGAAAGGGTAAACCAGAAGAAAAATTACCCCACCCTCAGATGGCTGCAAGGAAGTTGCCTTGGCAGTGTAAGAGTTGGGGGTTCTCTTGAGAAATGTTGACACAATCCAAATCAATATTTCCCAGTAGCTGAAACAAAGCAAACAAAATAAGCAAACTACACAAAATATAAGCTATAAATGCACTAAAGTGGTATATAAAAGAGGTAAAATCTCTAGGTACTCGGAAGGAGCAAATAAAAATTTTCCCTGTAGTAATACATCTTCATTCATCCTAGATCTTGAAGAAACCCCCAAAAAACTTTTCAAGAACAATGAGGAGTACACAGTTAAAAAACAAAGCATAAAAGAAATAAAGCCATGAACAACAACTAAGAAAAACAAGAGACACCAGAAACAGATTCATAAAAGCTTCAGATGCTAGAATTATCAAACAGATTATAAAATAATTGTGTCTACCATATTTTAAAAAATAAAAGACAGGCTTGAAAATATCTGCAGAAAATGTAATTCTTTTTCTTCAAAAGGCAGTAACCAATTCAATAGGGCAAACAGCAAATTAGAAACAATAAAACAGGATCTGGGAACTGAAAGGCAAGAAGAAATTACCCATGATGGAGTATATAAAGACAAGAAGAACAAAAATACAAAAAAAGAAGTCAAAAGGCATGGTAATAAAATTATTAAGTATAATGTATGGTTAATTATAATTTCGTAAGAGAAGGAAAAGAAGAACAAATCAGAGATAATATTCAAAGAGACAATGGCTAATTATTCAGAACTAATGAAAGACACCAACCCGCAAATTCCAGAAGTTCAAGAAATCACAAGCCAGAGAAATGAAATGACACATCATCATAAAACTACAGAACACCACAGCTAACAACTTTTAAAGCAGTCAGGGGGAAAAAAGCAGATACCTTCAAAGAAACAACAGGCAAATGACAGCTGATTTCTTAATAGTAACAATGGAGGGTTAGAACATGGTAATGAATTACTGCTCAATTGTGTTAAAAGAAAAAAAAAAGCGAACCTAAAAACATACACAGCCAAAAATACCTTTCAGGAATAAGAGCAAAATAAAGTTATTTCAGTAAACAAAAACCTAGAGAGTTAATCCCTAGCAGATATATTCTAGAAGAATACTAATGGAATACTTAGGCAGAAGGAAAGTGACCCCAGGTGGAAGGTGTAGGATGCAAAAAGGAAAGAAGTACAAAGAGGTAAATACACAGATAAACCTAAACGAACACTGATAGCATTAAACAATATTTTATGAGACCAAAAAAAGGCAAAATAAAAACATACACCACTACCACCAAATCAGTAGCAGAGTAAACAGTTAGTGTCCTGAGGACATGATTTTATTTGGTAGAGGATAAAGATACAACTGACTTCAAATTTTGGCACGTGGTAATTTATTTTTTTTGGGGGGGGGGGGTTTATTTGAAACGGGGTCTCACTTTATGCTCCAGGATGGAGTGCAGTAGTGTGATCATGGCTCACTCCAGCCTCGACTTCCTAAGCTCAAGGAATCCTCCCACCTCAGCCACCTGAGTAGCTGGGACTATAAGGTGCATGCCACCATGCCTGGCTAATTTTTAAATGTTTGTTTGTTTGTTTCTGAGACGGAGTCTCGCACTGTCACCAGGGCTAGAGTGCAGTGGCGCGATCTCGGTTCACTGCAAGCTCTACCTCCCGGGTTCAAGAGATTCTCCTGCCTCAGCCTTCTGAGTGGCTGGGATTACAAGCACCTGCCACCAAGCCCAGCTAAGTTTTTGTATTTTTAGTAGAGGTATGGGTTCATCATGTTGGCCAGGCTGGTCTCGAACTCCTGACCTAATGATTTGCCTGCCTTGTAGAGAGAGGGGTCTCACTATATTGCTTAGGTTGGCCTCGAACTCCTCAGCTGGAGTAATCCTCCCACGAGGGTTCCCAGGTCTCCCAAAGTGCAAGGATTACACGCATGAGCCACCATGCCTGGCCGTAAGTGGTACTTTCTAAGAGAAACACCAAAGACAGCCTAGCTACTAGTAGAAGAGGAAAAGAGAAAATGACTTAAAAAAAAAAATTCAATCTAAATGAAGGCAAGAAATTAAAGAAAAAGGAACACAGAAGAGGCAGGGTAAATAAAAAACACATTAAACGATGATATATCTAAACTTAATAGAGTGGTAATTATAATGAATGTAAATAGGATAATAGAAAAATTTTAGACTTAAGAGAAAAAAATCTAATTACATGGTATTTGCCAAAGAAAGAAAACATAATAATGCAAAGTTGACAGTATTAAGAATGGAAATAGTTATACCTCACAATGGTTTGGATATATTAAACATCAGATAAACCACATTTATAGCAAAGGGCTTCAGCCAGGCTCAGGGGCTCACACCTGTAATCCCAATACTTTGGGAGGCCGAGGCAGGCGGATCACTTGATGCCAGGAGTTCCAGACCAGCCTGGCCAACATGGAGAAACCCCAACTAAAAATACAAAAAGGTTATCTGGGCATGGTGACACATGCCTGTAATCCCAGGTACTTGGGAGGCTGAGGCACAAGAATCACTTGAACCCAGGAGGCGGAGGTTGTAGTGAGCTGAGATTGTGCACTGCACTCCAGGCGAGGCAACAGAGCGAGAACCAGTCTCAAAAATAAAAATTAAAATTGAAAAATAAAGCAAAGAGCTTTAAAGAGATGAAGAGAATCATAATACATGTAACAAAATTTAATATAAATATAAGAAACAGACAACTTCCACAATCACAGCGAGAGATACGAATATACTCACCGCTCTTAATAATTGATAGAACAGCCAAAAATAAAAATACGTAAGATTTAAACACTGAGTTTACTTACTGGCAAAACTAAACTATTTTGTTTATGGATTCATACATGGATAGTTTAAACTACATGAAAACGAAAATGATTACCACAAAAACTAGCCGAGTGATCACTTCTAGGGTAGTGGGAGTTGTGATCAGGGAACCGCATATAGGTTTCCAGCTGCTGGAAATAGTTTACCTCCGTATGTAACAATTACACAGAGTTAACTTTATAGTGATTTTCTGGGAGCTTTTTTTGTGAAGGATCAGATAGAAATATATTAGGTTTCGCAGGCCATGTCAGTCTCTGTCACATATCCTACGTTTCTAAAACCTTTTAAACATCTAAAAATCACTTTGAGCTTGCCAAGTGCGGTGGCTCACGCTTGTAACTCCAGCACTTTGGGAGGCCAAGGCGGGTGGATTACTTGAGGTCAGGAGTTCGAGGCCAGCCTGGCCAACATGGCAAAACCTCGTCTCTACTAAAAATACAAAAATTAGACAGGCGTAGTGGTGCACGGCTGTAATCCCAGCTACTCAGGAGGCTGAGGCAGGAGAATCGCTTGAACCCAGGAGGCTGAGGTTGCAGTGAGCCAACACTGCGCCACTGCACTCTAGCCTGGGAGATAGAGTGAGACTCTGTCTCCAAAAATAAAATAAATTTAAATGAAATAAATTTAAAAAAATAAAAATCATTCCTAGCTAGCCAGCTGTGACCTGTCTTTTGCCAACTCCTGGATAAAAACTTTCATGTTTTGGCCGGGCGCGGTGGCTCAAGCCTGTAATCCCAGCACTTTGGGAGGCCGAGATGGGCGGATCACGAGGTCAGGAGATCGAGACCATGCTGGCTAACACGGTGAAACCCCGTCTCTACTAAAAAATACAAAAAATTAGCCGGGCGAGGTGGCGGGCGCCTGTGGTCCCAGCTACTCGGGAGGCTGAGGCGGGAGAATGGCGTGAACCCAGGAGGTGGAGCTTGCAGTGAGCTGAGATCCGGCCACTGCACTCCAGCCTGGGCGACAGAGCGAGACTCAGTCTCAAAAAAAAAAAAAAAAAAAAAAAAAAAACTTTCATGTTTTACATACTTTTTGTATTTTTTATAGTTAACACAAATACAAAATAATCTTTTACAGGAAAAAAGGTGAAAATAATTTTTTATCCATCTATTCTTCCCTGTCAGCACAATTTTGAACACCTATTGTGTCCCAAGCACTGTTTTGGATGCTGGAGACTGAAAATGAAATGAGACATTATTGCTTACATGTCAAGTGGGGGAAATTAGTTTAAAAATTACACCTTTATGTAACAAGAGACAGCAGTAAACGAAGCAAAGCAAAATCTCCTTTCTTATGAGATTAACATTCTAGGCCGGGTGCAGTGGCTCATGCCTGTAATCCCAGCACTTTGGGAGGCCGAGGTGGTCAAATCACGAGGTCAAGAGACCAAGACCATCCCGACCAAGATGGTGAAACCCCCCCGCCTCTACTAAAAATACAAAAAATTAGCTGGGCGTGGTGGCACATGCCTGTAGTCCCAGCTACTCGGGAGGCTGAGGCAGGAGAATTGCTTGAAACCGGAAGGCAGAGGTTGCAGTGAGCCAAGATCGCACCCCACTGCACTCCAGCCTGGGCAACAAGAGCGAAACTCCGTCTCAAAAAAAAAAAAAAAAAAAAATTATAGTGGGAAGACGGGCAATTAACTAATTATAGAGTTGAAAATTAAAATATATAAATTATTAAATGAAAATTAAACTTATAACACACCAATGACAATAAATGACCTACAAAATAGACAATGAAATGGATAAACCTCACAAAAGTAACATGCAACAAAAGGAGCCAGACACAAAAGTATACACTGAATGTCTTTTATGCAAGATACAAAAAAAATTCATCTATGTTGTTAGAGGTCAGGCTAGTGGCTATCCACAGCGGCAGGGAGGGGGTAACTGAAAGGGAACTCAGGGGGACTTCTGTAGCACTGGTAATATTTCTTGTGCTTGTAGAGTTTGTGAAAATTCATGTGAACTGTAGACTTACAATGTGTACTCCTCTGTATATATAAATATAAATCAACAAAAAATTTAACTATATATTAAAATGTATGGGTGTGTCAGGTACCAATAACTTAAGAATTAAAATAAAGTACAGTTACGAACAAAGTGACAAGGTATGAGGGACTGCTATTTTAGAGAAGCTGGCTAACGGAGACCGCTCGGCTAAGGTCATTTTTGAGCAACAACCTGAAGAAGAGATTGCTGATATCTGAGAAAAGAATGTTCCTGAAGAGGGAATAACAAGTACAAAGACTCTGAAGCAAAAGCATTCTTCACAGAGCTCAAGGAGGCCAGTGTGGCTGCAGTGGCATGAAGGAGAGGGAGAATGGCTGCAGATGTCAGAATCGGGTGGACGGTCGTGAGCACAGATCACGCAAGAGCTTTTAGGTCACATGAAGACTTCAGTCTAGGAAGTGTTGAGCAGAGGAGTGCTAGGATGTGTCTGAACATTTTAACACTTACTCGGGCTATTACATTCAGACTAGGTGAAACAAGGGCAAAAACAGGGAGACTACTTTGAAAGCTAATGCAGTGAACTGGAAAAATAGAAAAGTGGTCATATTCTAATACATTTTAAAGGAAAACCAGGATTTTCTGATGGATTACATTTGGGGCATGAGGTTGTGACCTGAAAAACCAGATGGTGTTACCTGTCATTTACCAGGACAAGGCAGATTACAGGAAGAGCAGTTCAATGTTATTGTTATGGTAGGGCAGGGAAAGCAAGAGTTCGTTTTTGGACATGCTCAAGCAGTACAAGTGGAAATGTCAAGTAGACAGCTGGATACATAATTATTGGGGAGACCAGACCCATGTGAAGGGCTAGCAAGTTCATTCATCTCAAAGGCAGATGGATGTGGGTACTGATGCAAGGAGCTTGGCAAATCTGCGGTAGGAGCATGTGGAAATGCTCTTCTGATCGTTTCTATTTTCTCAGTAACATAAAAAAGGAAGGCCATCAGTTAGTAGAAGAATTGCTGGAGATTTGCAGGAGATGACAAAAACAGGACATATTCATGGAGGAAAGGGAACTAAGTAGAAATACAGTAGGACTGGCAGGCAGTGAGAGGTACACATGAGGCAAGTGCTCATGACCTGAAGATCAGTCAGTCACCTTGGTGTGTGTGTTTTCCTCCAACCATGCTGAGTAGCCTAGAGGCAAGCAAGGAAAAGGTGGAGGATTAAGCTTTGGTTCCTATTTTAACACCTCATCTATACCCAGATTTGCATGATGATGAGGCTCAGCCACATTCACATAGCTAGCAAAAATATCTACAGATTATTGCGTTCATCTCTTTTGTCTTCAGGTAAGATTCAACCTAAACTGACACATGAGAGATGGGTGGTCACACCATTAAAAACCAAATGAAAAGGGGATTTCCAGAAGAAAAGAGTGATAGACAACACTGAGAAATTCTATAAAACATATCTGTCCCAAATAGATAATCTGCAATCTCATTTAATGTCTGTTAGACTTTAACTGGTTTGAAACTTAAGAAAAACAGAGACACAGGCCTCTTCAACAGTTATCTAACAAACCTCAACCTGCCCAAATTGGATCTATCATCAAACATTTCTAACATTTTAAACTATGGCAAGGATGGTCTGACACAATGGCTAATGCCTGTAATCTCAACACTTTGGGAGGTGGAGGCGGGCAGATCACATGATCTCAGGAGTTTGAGACCAGCCTGGGCAACATGGTGAAACCACGCCTCTACAAAGAAATAAAAAAATTAGCCGGGCGTAGTGGTACATGCCTGTAGTATGAGCTACTTAGGAGGATGAGTTGGGAGAATCACTTGAGCCCAGGAGGCGGAGGTTGCAGTGAGTCATGATCGCACCACTGCACTCTAGCCTGGATGACAAAGCGAGATTGTCTCAAAAAAAAGAAAAGAAAATTATATATATATGGCAAGGATGACACAGTAATAGCCAAAACTTCTTAGTTGTTTTCATAAGTTTAACTTATGTTTTCATAAGTGCTTCAATAATTACAATAATCCTAATGAATGAAGGTTTTTATGAGACAGTAGAGGGGGAGGAAGTACATTTTAAAATACTTTAACAATACAGAAGCCTAAATCGCCTAGGAAATGAGTACTATTACACAACTCTACCAAGGCAAAGAAAAACAACTTCCTAAAAATCAGTGATCTAAAATAAAAACTTCTGTCCCAGAGACCCTGTCTCCCAAGATCCCACCTAAGGCAATACCTAAGGCATTAGGGGATAGAGCACACTCTTGAGTAAGAAGTCTTACACAGTATCAACAAATAATGTGAAGACACCGGAGCAAATAAATATACTCCTACATTGGCTTACTCAGGAATTCTCAACCTCGGCACCACTGATATTTTGGACCAGGTAATTTTTTTTTGCAGGGAGGCTGTCCTAACATTACAGAATGTTTACCAGCATCCCTGACTTCTGCCCAGTAGATGCCTATAGTGTCATTCCCATACCTTTGAGCTGTGACAACCAATAATGACTCCAGTTATTGACAAATGTCCCTGAGGGGCAAAACTGCCACCAACTGAGAACCACTAACTTAGGTATGTTTTTAAGACCTTCAGATCTCTCTTACAGGCTGGAAACAAACCTATCACAAATCTGTATAGCATTAGTTTTTCTAGTACATTACTGAGTAAGCTCTGGAGAAAACTCAATTATGCCAGAAGCTGGTCAAATTTTAAAATTAAAAAACCCTACAGGAACATACAAATTTGGCAAGGGAAAAAATCTAATGTTTCGATTGGAATCAATTCTTTGACAGACTACTGAGCTGTAGGATTAGAGGTAATTTATTATATAGAGATAATAGGATTGGCTCTTCTGTAAAAAGCTAATTTACTGATACAGATTTGAATCTAAGTAAGGGATTCATAGGTAAAACTATGAACTCTTCTCCCTAATGCTTCATTCCCTGTGGGTAATTAATGAAAGAGAAACTTTGCTTGAGTGTTTCTGGGCATCTTGTCTCCTACAACAGGTGTCAAATTTCTCCAGGTGAATGCTTACCGGTAAGGGATTGGATAAGGAATGTTGCGGTGAGGATCGTGCAACTGGTGGAACACTTCTGCCAGGGCTGGTTCCTGGCCCGCTTCCCCCAGCAAACTGGCCAACAGGGAAAAACGGATATGAATAATTCAAAACAGTACTATGCTTCAGATAAGGAGAGTAAAAGATTAATACACAAACAGATCTTAATTATATGGCCCCTTTAAGTTAATACATCTTACTCTAGAGAGAAAATGCCACACAAGTCAAATTCTGCTAACTTTTTAATGAGATTTTTAAGAAGGAGCTCCAGCAGAAATATACCAAGATATAAAGAAAACATGGCTAGAAAGCTGAAGGTATACATGATTTTGAAAGGACATGAGAGAAGAATGTTTTCCCTTCTTGTCTCAAAATACACGAAGCAGAAATGCAGTGGTGCAGTGGATGTTAGTGTCTTTAGTAACCACTAACGATGGGTCAGGGAACTCACTACATGTTCCACTGGACTAAAGGGAGGAGGACAAAAGAAGAGTCCAAGTCATTCCACCTCAATCTTTGTAAGACACAAAACCTCGTCTGGCCAAGAGAAAAATCACCTCATTTGTGAATTCTTACATCATCACAGACAAGACACATAATAAATTTAAATTTAGGAAGGCAGCAGCAGTTTTCTCTTATTGAGAGATGGGGCAGCATTAACTGATGAAGATGGGGAGAAAGGGAAGAAGAGTACAGTAAAGGCAAAACATTACTTTCTTTCTTTCTTTTTTTTGGGGTGGGGGGAGACAGGGTCTCACTGTCACCCAGGCTGCAGTGCAGATCATGGCTCACTGCAGCCTCGACTTCTCAGGCTCAAGTGATCCTCCCACCTCAGCCTCCCAGGCAGCCAGGACTACAGGTGTGTGCCACCACACCTGGCTAATTTTTCTATTTTTTTGTAGAGACAGGGTTTCCCCATGTTGCCCAGATTGGTCTCGAACTCCTGGGTTCCAGCGATCCTCCCATCTCGGCCTCCCAAAGTGCTGGGATTACAAGCATAAGCCACGTCGCCTGGCCAAAATATTACTTTCTAAAGCCTCAAATGAACACAAGGATTCAGGTTTTTTTTAAAAAAATCACTACAGAGTTTGGTTTTTTGTTTGTTTGGTTTTTTTTGTTGTTTGTTTTTTCAAAAAATGTAACTTACCTCAAAGTAATCACTAATTTTATGTCCCCTAGGAGTGCCTTTCCCTGAAAATGAAACCAAAGTAAATACAGTTTTTCCAATACACATATAAACCATCATTCACTAAAATGTACTATACATTCAGTAACTACATACATTGCTATAAACCCAAGCGTCACCTTTACTTGTAACAAATGAGCCAAAATACCTTAGCCTAAGAACAGACTATTTCCTCCATAAAATAAAGGACTGAACAAGCAGTGAAAGGAAGAATTTTTCACAGCTTTAAGATTCAGTAATTTTTCTTCTCACTTTGGGAGAATTGTGCTCCCAAAGACAAAATGAACTATCTGCAGATTTTAAAAGATAAGAAGGATGCAACAAGACTAGGCTCTCTATTCCTTAGAATGGGAGAAAAAAAAGCCAAGCCATTTTTTCTTTCTTTGATTATATAAAGATATTTGGCATTATAACCATCATGTTTACAGATTTATCCCAGTGGGTTCCAATATTCAACTAAACAACTGCCATGGAAGATCTGTAGGCAGAAAAGACAGTAATGTAAATGAAGCAGTTCCAGCTGGCTGTCATTAACAAATCACTGATCTAACACAAGTTAGAGTTAAAACTCTGACATAACCTCTTTTTTGTACAATATATGCTTGACGTAAAGAAAAACCTGTGGTTAAGAAGATTGTTAGCTTACAACAGGGAAAACAAAGAGTCCCCGAAGAACTAACACTGTTTTGTCAGGTGTATATCAAATGGCAAGTCTGTAATAAACAGTCTGATATTCCCTTAAGATACACAAACCGCCTTTATCAGGAATCCCTGTGTACAAACTAATTATTTAGTTTGAGTTAGAAAATTCTATCTAAGTACATTAGAATTGAGTACTTTTGTTGATACGAAATTATTACTACCTTGGCTAGTTTCATATGGTTCAGCTTTTCTTTTCCGATTTCGCTGGTCATTCTGCTTTTTCTCGGGAGTCTGTTAAAAACCATATACGTCACAATTAGCATTTTGGTAAATTTTTCACATTAGGAAAACAGCGAGTATACACAAAATACATAAACAGATATAACTGGTCCAGACAAGTCCTGAATCACTGTCTTCCTCTTAAAACTGAGTATAATCAAAGAGTATTAGGGTCTAGAACCAAACCATCCACACAATTTCTGTCAAACTCCTTAAAATATCAGAGCTTCAGTTTATTCATCTGTAAATCAGAGGTACTACAAAACTTTCATAAGATATTTAATAGAGCACAAATGTAGGATAAACGTCCACCATACGTTAAGTTCTCAGAAAACTGCTGTTACAGTACTTCTACTTTAAATCCAATCTTTTTTCCAAAAAGGAGAGATCTGCAAAGTGCAAAGTAGGTGGCTACAGACTTACACTTAGACCCATCTATAGGCAGCTAGGTTATATGCCTTAAAAAAAAACAAAAACAAAAAACAAAACAAAAACAACCTTGTGCATGAGGGCTGTGAAAAGCTAAGCAAATGAACAAAAAATCTTGACCAGGCACTGTGGCTCATGTCTGTAATTCCAACACTTTGAAGGCTGAGGTGGGAGGATGGCTTGAGTTCCAGACCAGTTTGGGCAACACAGCGAGACCTCGTCTCTATAAAAATATTTTTAAAAATTAGCCGGGCATGGTGGCACCTAGCTATTCAGGAGGCTGAGACAGGAGGACTGCTTGAGTTCAGGAGTGTCAGGTTACAATCAGCTATGATTGCCCCACTGCACCCCGGCCTGCATGACAGAGTGAGGCCATGTCTCGAAAAAAGTTGTAAAAATAAAATCAGTCAATCAATTTTATCTTACATTTAAACAGGAACAATACTGCAAATATCTATCCTTTATTGATGGCAACTAAGCAAAAATTTTAAAATATATAAGATCCACACATGATTATAATAGTAAAAACTCATGAGGGCCACATCACAGCTGTATGTATGCAAAGAGCACACAACTCAAAGCGGAGCAATTGACACACAGTCTAACAGCACCCAGGGAGTTAATTAAGCAGTGCTATCTTTTCTCTGAGATGGGGGTCTCACTCTGTCGCCCAGGCTGGAGTACAGTGGTGCCATCACAGCTCACTGCAGCCTCATCCTCCCAGGCACAAACAATCCTCCCACCTTAGCCTCCAAGTAGCTGGGGCCACAGGTATGCACCACCACGCCCTGCTAAGTTTTTTTGTAGAAATGAGTTCTTACTATGTTGCCCAGGCTGGTCTCGAACTCCCAGCCTCAAGCAATCTGCCCACCTCCGCCTCCCGAAGTGCTGGGATTATAGCCTTGAGTCACCAAGCCTCGCCCAAAAGTGGAAGTATGAAAAGTCTTGCCATGAACATAGCTTCTTACCTCTACTTCTTTATCACTCAAGGATCCCACGCTACACAAACTCTGGTTGGAAGACTCACTATTAAGTGGTCCCTGAAAGAAAAAAAAAAAAATCATAAATAAATAAATTTTAATTTAAGAGGATAGTAAAACTGAAGAAGAAGCAGCCTGATGGTTTTTTTTTTTTTTTTTTTTTTTGAGACGGAGCTTCACTCTTGTCACCTAGGCTGGAGTGCAGTGGCATGATCTCGGCTCGCTGCAACCTCTGCCTCCTGGGTTCAAGCGATTCTCCCACCTCAGCCTCCCAAGTAGCTGGGATTACAGGTGCTCACCACCACATCCAGCTAATCTTTGTATTTTTAGTAGAGATGGGGTTTCACCATGTTGGCCAGGCTGGTCTCAAACTCCTGACCTCAGGTGATCAGCCTGTCTCAACCTCCCAAAGTGCTGGGATTACAGGCATGAGCCACCACACCGGGCCAAAGCCTGATGATTCTGATGACTAACTCAGGTCAGAGAAGGCAAAAGTTAACTGCATCAACTTCAAGCCAACCTGAATAGAACTCAACTGCGGTGCTGCACCCTCTATATTAAAATTATCTACCATTATTTTCATTTATTTTACAAACTCTGTACTCATGTGCAGATTTTCCCTTCTATAGTACTTCCACATGTACCGAATTGTTTATGGAAAATAAACATGAGAAATCAACTCTCTTGGCCTCTTATAACACAAAAAAACAGTACCTGAAAGTTGAGATGTTAAGGGGTATATTAAGAGTTCCTTACGAAGCATGGTCAAAGCTCATATGAAGGAAATGTTTTTCTAAGCTAAGCCTTATGGAGGCATGAATGCTAGCTCAAAAAAAGTTTATCGGAGACTGACACTGAGAATAACAGTATAAGGAAGCTCCACTACCTGCTCCTCAGTGGAAGCAGCGAAAATTATCAAACAACAAGCACTCAAAGTCTCTGAGTCCTAAAGGCAAACAGGAAATGAAGAAACAGGCTGAGCATGGTGGCTCATGCCTATAATCCAAGCATTTTGGGAGGCTGTAGTGGGTAGATCACTTGAGGTCAGGAGTTTGAGACCAGGCTGGCCAACATGGTGAAACCCCGTCGTTACTAAAAATATAAAAATTGGCTGGGCATGGTGGCTCACACCTGTAATCTCAGCACTTTGGGAGGCTGAGGCAGGTAGATCACCTAAGGTCAGTTCAAGACCAGCCTGATCAGCATGGTGAAACCCCATCTCTACTAAAAATACAAAAATTGGCCAGGCCATGGTAGCAGGCACCCGTAATCCCAGCTACTCAGGAGGCTGAGGCAGGAGAATTGCTTGAACCCAGGAGGTGGAGGCTGCAGTGAGCCAAGATCACACTACTGCACTCCAGCCTGGGTGACAAGAGCAAGGGTCCGCCTCAAAAAAAAAAAAAAAACACAAAAAATTAGCTCAGCATGGTGGCGCATGCCTGCAATCCCAGCTACTCGGGAGGCTGAGGCGGGAGAATCTCCTGAACCCAGGAGGCAGAGGTTGCAGTGAGCCAAGATCACACCACTGCACTTTAGCCTGGGCGACAGTGAGACTCTGTCTCAAAAAAAAAAAAAAAAAAAAAAAAAAAAAAAAAAAAAAAAAAAAAAAGAAAGAAAGAAAGAAACATTTATTCAATAAACTCTACGAAAATTCAGTCAGAAAAGTGACAGTCTATGGAATCTGAACAAAGATCCCACTCCCGGCCCCATCAGCTAGGCTCTGGGTGCTGCAGCCAAGAACGCAAGTGTCCCCTTTCCCCAAAATCCAAGCCTGAGGGCTTTGTTTTTTTTTTTTTTTTTTTTTTTTTTTTGGAGACAGGGTCTTGCTTTTGCTCTTGTTTTGTTGTCCAGGCTGGAGGGCAGTGGTGCGATCTTGTCTCACTGCCACCTCTGCCTCCTGGGTTCAAGCGATTCTCCCGCCTCAGCCTCCCGAGTAGCTGGGATTACAGGTACATGCCACCACAAAATCAGCTAATTTTTGTATTTTTAGTAGAGATGTTTTTTTGTTGTTGTTGTTGTTGTTGTTGTTTTGAGATGGAGTTTCACACTATCGCCTAGGCTGGAATGCAGTGGCGCAATCTCAGCTTACTGCAAGCTCCGCCTTCTGGGTTCACGCCATTCTCCTGCCTCAGCATCCCGAGTAGCTGGGACTACAGGCGCCCGCCACCATGCCCAGCTAATTTTTTAATTTTGTTTAGTAGAGATGGGATTTCACCATATTAGCCAGGATGGTCTCTATCTCCTGACCTCGTGATCTGCCCGCCTCGGCCTCCCAAAGTGCTGGGATTACAGGTGTGAGCCACCGTGCCTGGCCCAAGAGATGGGGTTTTACCATATTTGCCAGGAGGGGCTCGAACCCTGGCCTCAAGTGATTTGCCTGCCTCAGTCTCCCACAGTACTAGGATTACAGGTGTGAGCACTGCACTAAGCCCCGAGGGCTCTCTTTATTCCTGGGAGGGATGCAACTTCAGCATTTCTCATCCTGCCCTGACTTCTGTTGCTAAGGCTAAGTCTTGGGCAAGTACCATCAGAGGCAGGGGCTCCCTTCTTCTGCTCAATCCCTACTTGTGGAAAAGGGGCCCTTTCATAGGCATGACACACTGAGAATACTGGGAACCCAAAGACCCTTTTCCCCAGCTCATGGGACAGTGGTTCCACAACAGGAGAGACAAGCCAAGAGGACCCCAGGCTGCTGACCTGCCCCACACCCTCCTAGAGCTGGGGTAGCATTCACAGAAAAGCTTGCCATTGCCCCCACCTCTACCACTAGAACACTGGCTCAGATACTTTGCCTAAGGGAAGAAACAGGAACACAGAGTATCTCAAAGGACCTAACTTCACTTACAAGAGTGTGACAAGTTTCAGTCTAAGGGTGTTCCCAAAAACAATGGGGGTTGTGGTACTAGGCAAGTGGAAAGAGGATGTGAAGAAGATACAGCCTAGACTGCAGACTGGCTAGTTTGTAGGAGAGACCCAGGGCATAAAACAGCCACCAGGAGCCTTCCTTTTATAACTAATGACTAGTTCAGCAAGGCTGTAGAATACAAGATTGACAGACAAAAATTCATTTTTTAATACTTGCAATGAACAATCTGAAAATGAAGAAAAAAATTCCATATACAGTAGCATCAAGAGGAAGAAATAATTCTATAGTATAAACAATAATAATTTATTATTGTTTCACCATGTTGGCCAGGCTGGTCTCGAACTCCTGACCTCAGGTGATCCACCCACCTCCACCTCCCAAAGTGCTGGGATTACAGGCGTGAGCCACCACACCAGGCCCCAGCTGACTTCTTTGTAGAAATTAGTAGGCAAATTCTAACATGCATATGGAATTGCTAGGAACCAATTCTGAAAAAGTAGGAAGACTCATACTTCACCACCTAAAACAAAGCCACAGTAATCAAGACAGTACAGTACTAGCATAAGGTTAGATCAGTGGAATAGAATTGAGAGTCCAGGAATAAATCCATAATTGTGGTCAAATGATTTTTGACAAGGGTGCCAACACAATTCAATGAGGGAAAGAATAGTCTTTTCAGCAAATGGTGCCAGGAGTAGATAGCCACAGGCAAAACAATGAAGTTGTACCCTTGCTTCACATCCACATAAAAATTAACTCAAAACAGGCTGGGAGCAGTGGCTCACTCCTATAATCCCAGCACTCTGGGAGGCCAAGATGGGTGGATCCCTTGAGCTCAGGAGTTCGAGACCAGCCTGGCCAACATGGTGAAACCCCATCTCTACCCAAAATACAAAAAATTAGCCAGGCATGGTGGTGTGCACCTGTGGTCCCAGCTACGTGGAGGCTGAGGTGGGCAGATCACATGAGCCCGTGAAGCAGAGGTTGCAGTGAGCCAAGATCACACCACTGCACACTGCACTCCAGCCTGGGTGACAGAGCCAAGATCGTTGTCTCAAAACAAAACAATTATGAGTAAAATAAGAACATGTTTATCACTTAATTTGAAAAGCAATTTTTTCCTATTTTTATGTTACTGCTGATATACAGAAATTATCAATTTTCATGGTTTTTAATCTTCATAATCATTTTCAGTCTTCTCCTTTCCTTTTTTTTGGAGATGGAATTTCGCTCTGTAGCCCAGGCTGGAGTGCAAAGGTGTGATCTCAGCTCACTGCAACCCCTGCCTCCTGAGTTCAAGCAATTCTCCCGCCTCAGCCTCCCAAGTAGCTGGGATTACAAGCACATACCACCATGCCTGGCTAATTTTTTTGTATTTTTAGTAGAAAAGGGGTTTCACCATGTTGGCCAGGCTGGTCTGGAACTCCTGCCTTCAAGTGATCCGTCCAGCTCAGCCTCCCAAAGTGCTGGGATTATAGCCATAAGCCACTGCGCCCAGCCCAGTTTGTTCCTTTCGATTTAATTGTTTAGGTACAAAATCATAGCATTTGTAAATAACAAGGTTTTATCTTCCTTTCTATAACTTATACCTCTTATCTGTTTTACATTTTACTGCACTGAATAAAACACGAAACAATAATCATAAAAAACATTTTTCCGTTCTTCATTTTCATGGTAACACCTCTAAAGCTTTACCATTAAAAACTATATTAACCCATTTATGCCTGAGGTTGCAAATTTTTTCTGTGAAAACTCAGACCTTGGTGATGACCTTGAGCAGTAGAATATAAGTAACTCCCACAAGCTTAGCAACCAATAATGAAACACTAAGCATAAATGTGCTAAGACCCCAAACGGACAAAACAATCTTGAAAAATAACAAAGTTGGAGGTCCCACACTTCTTGATTTCAAAACTTACTACATGCCGGGTGCGAAGGCTCACACTTGTAATTCCAGCACTTTGGGAGGCTGAGGTGAGCAGATCACCTGAGGTCAGGAGTTTGAGACCAGCCTGGCCAACATGGTGAAACCTGGTCTCTACAAAAAATACAAAAATTAGCTGGGTGTGGTGGCAGGCGCCTGTAATTCCAGCTACTCGGGAGGCTGAGGCAGGAGAATCACTTGAACCCGGCAGGAGGAGGTTGCAGTGAGCTGAGGTCATGCCACAGAACTCCAGCCTGGGCTACAAAGACTCCATCTCAAAAAAAAGAAAAAAAGGAAGAAAACAGGGAGAAAGTGTTATAGCGTTGAATTTAGCAATGATTTCTCGAATGTGACACCAAAAATAGGGATAAAAACAGTAAAAATACATAAAATAGGCATCAAAATTTAAAATCTCTGTGCATTAAACGACATAATCAACAGAATAAAAAGGAAACCCATGGAATGGGAGAAAATAATTGCAATTTATATATATGGTAAGGCATTAATAACCCAAATATATGAATAACTGCTACAACTCAACAACAACAAAATAACAACCCAATAAAAAAATGGGCAAAGGACTTGAACAGATATTTCTCCAAAGATATAAAAATGGCCAACGACCACATGAAAAGATGCTCAAAGTCACTAATTTCAGGAAACTGCAACTCACAACAAGACATCACCTCATACCCATTGAGGTGGCCACTACCAAGAAAACAAAAAACCAACCAACCCCACAAAACAACAAGTATTGGTGAGGATGTGGAGTAACTAGAACACTTGTACACTGTTGATGGGAATGTAAAATGGTGTAGCCACTATGGAAAACTATGGCAGTTCCTCCAAAACAGAATTACCGTATGATACAACAATTCCATTTCTGGGAATATACCCAAAACAGTTGAAAGCAGGGCCTCAAAGAGATAGCTGTGCAACCATGTTCACAGCAGTATTATTCACAATAGCCAAAAGGTGGAAGCAACTCAAATACCCATCAACAAATGAATGGATAAAAAATGTGGTGTATACATGAAATTCTACATTCTACAACATGGATAAACCCTGAGAGCATTATGCTAAGTGAATAAGCCAGTCACAAGAAGACAAATACTTTGTGATTACACTTAGATGAGGCACCTATAATAGTCAAATTCATAGAGACAAAGTAGAACGGTAGCTGCCAGGGATTGGGGGGGAAGGTAGACATGAGGAGTTGTTTAATGGGCATTTTAGTTTTCAATTTCTGAGGTTAAAAAAGTTCTGGAGATTGGCTGCAAACAATGTGAATGTATTTACTACTGAACTGTGCACTTAAAAATGGTTAAGATGGTGGGCCGGGAGCGGTGGCTCAGGGCTGGGCGCGGTGCCTTACGCATGTAATCCCAGCACTTTGGGAGGCCAAGGCAGGTGGATCACCTGAGGCCAGGAGTTTGAAACAAGCCTGGCCAATATGGCGAAACCCCATCTCTATTAAAAATACAAAAATTAGCCAGGTGTGGTGGTGGGCGCTTGTAATCTCAGCTACTCAGGAGGCTGAGACAGGAGAATGGTTTGAACCCAGGAGGCGGAGGTTGCAGTGAGGCAAGATAGCACCATTGCACTCCAATCTGGGCAACAAGAACGAAACTCCATCTTAAAAAAAAAAAAAAAAAAAAAAAAAAAAGGTTAAGATAGTAAATTTTATGTTACGTGTATTTTACCACAAGTAAAAAGTTTTTGAAACTGTATTGTTTTTAAAATTACAAAGTAGGAATAACTACTGAGTTTATCCAATTTTTTTTTTTTTTTAATTATTATTGACTGGGCATGGTGGCTCACACCTGTAAGCCCAGAACTTTGGGCAGCTGAGGTGGTGGATCATTTGAGGTCAGGAGTTCGAGACCAGCCTGGTCAACATGGTGAAACCCCCATATCTACTAAAAATACAAAAATTAGCCAGGTGTGGTAGCACACACCTGTAGTCCCAGATACTTGGGAGGCTAAGGCAGAAGAATCGCTTGAACCCAGGAGGTGGAGGTTGCAATGAGCTGAGATTGCACCACTGCACTCCAGACTGGGCAACAGAGCGAGACTCCGTCTCAAAAAAAAAAAGTTATTATTTATTTGCTGTGTTGTAAAGTAATAACAATAATAACTAACACTTACATAGCACTTTTTTAAAACACAATCCTCAAAAGCTGACATTATGTAGCACTTTACAGGCAAGACATTCTATGTTAGTACATTTAATCCTCACAGCTTATAAAAACAGACCTTTGGCCGGATGCAGTGGGCTCACACCTGTAATCCCAGTACTCTGGGAGGCTGAGGTGGGCGGATCATGAGGTCAGGAGTTCGAGACCAGCTTGGCCAACATGGTGAAACCCCATCTCTATTAAAAATAAAAAATTAGCTGGGCATGGTGCCGGGAACCTGTAATCCCAGCTACTCAGGAGGCTGAGGCAGAAGAATCGCTTGAAACCAGGAGGCGGAGGTTGCAGTGAGCTGACATCACACCACTGTACGCCAGCCTCGGCAACAAGAGCAAAACTCCGTCTCCAAAAAAAAAAAAAAAAAAGGCCAGGCGAGATGGCTCATGCCTGTAATCCCAGCACTTCGGGTGGCCGAGGCGGGTGGATCACGAGATCAGGAGTTTAAGACCAGCCTGACCAAGATGGTGAAACTCTGTCTCTACTAAAAATGTAAAAAATTAGCTGGATGTGGTGGCGGGTGCCTGTAATCCCAGCTACTCTGGAAGCTGAGGCAGAGAACTGCTTGAACTCGGGAGGTGGAGGTTGCAGTGAACCAAGATCACACCACTGCACTCTAGCCTGGGTGACAGAGCGAGACTCCGTCTCAAAAAACAAAACAAACAAACAAAAAAACTCACAAAAATATATTCAACTGATTTTTTACAAAAGTACAAAAGCAATTTAATAGGGTGCACCCCTGTGATCCCAACACTTTGAGAGCATGAAGGGGGAGGATCATCTGAGGATCACTCGCTTGAGGATCACTTGAGCCCAGGAGTTTGAGACCAGCCTGGGCAACAAAGTGAGATCTGATCTGTACAAAAACATGAAAAAATTAGCCAGCCATGGTGGTACTGTCTGTAGTCCTAGCTCCTAGCTACTCAGAAGGCTGAGGCGGGAGCTCAGGAGTGCAAGTGCAAGGTTACAGTGAATTATGATCACACCACTGCACTCCAGCCTGGACAACATAGTAAAACCCTGTCTCTTTAAAAAAAAAAAAAAAAAAAAAGGCAATTTAATAAATTACATAAATTGAAAAAAAGAGACTTTTAAATAAATGCTACTGGAACAACTAGATGCATAGGCAAAAACAAACAAACAAACAAACAAACCTTGCTTACACCTTATAAAATATTAACTCGGCCGGTGCAGTGGCTCACGCCTGTAATCCCAGCACTTTGGAAGGCCGAGGCAGGTGGATCACCTGAGGTCTGGTGTTCGAGACCAGCCTGGCCAACGTGGTGAAACCCCATCTCTACTAAAAATACAAAAAACCAGCCGGGCATGGCAGCGGGTGCCTGTAATCCCAGCAACTTGGTAGGCTGAGGCAGGAGAATCGCTTGAACCTGAGAGGCAGAGGTTGCACTGAGCTGAGATCACACCATTGCACTCCAGCCCGGGCAACGAGAGCAAAACTTCGTCTCAAATAACAATAATAATAACAATAAATAGATAAATAAATAAATAAAATTTTAAAAGAGAAAAAACAAAATAGATCAAGAACTTAAATATAAAACATAAAACTGTTAGGAAAAAAGGGGAGAAAAATCTCTACAACCTAGAACTAAGCCAACAGTTCCTAGACTTGACAGAAAAAGCTCTAATCCACAAAAGGAAACATTGATAAATGGAACCTCATCAAAAGTACAGAGTAAGACCCTGTAAACAGGATGAAGAAACAAATTACTGACTGGAAGAAAATATTTTCAAGCCACACATCTACCAAAGAACTTGAGATTAGACTATCTAAAGAATTCCAATTAGAAAACTGGCAAAAAATATGAACAGACATTTTACTAAAGAGGATGCAGGCCAGGGGCAGTGGCTCACCAACACTTTGGGAGGCTGAGGCAGGCGGATTACCTGAGGTCGGGAGTTCGAGACCAGCCTGACCAACAAGGAGAAACCCCATCTCTACTAAAAAATACAAAATTAGCCGGGCATGATGGTGCATGCCTGTAATCCCAGCTACTTGGGAGGCTGAGGCAGGAGAATTGCTTGAACCCGGGAGGCAGAGGTTGCAGCGAGCCAAGACCATGCCATTTGTACTCCAGCCTGGGCAATAAGAGCAAAACTCCATCTCAAAAAAAAAAAAAAAAAAAAAAAAAAAAGAGCGGGGGAGTGATGTAAAGAAGGTTAATGAGGCCGGGCGTGGTGGCTCAAGCCTGTAATCCCAGCACTTTGGGAGGCCGAGACGGGCAGATCACTAGGTCAGGAGATCGAGACCATCCTGCCTAACACAGTGAAACCCCGTCTCTACTAAAAAATACAAAAAACTAGCCAGGCGAGGTGGCAGGCGCCTGTAGTACCAGCAACTCGGGAGGCTGAGGCAGGAGAATGGCATAAACCTGGGAGGCAGAGCTTGCAGTGAACTGAGATCGCGCCACTGCACTCCAGCCTGGGAGACAGAGCAAGACTCCGTCTCAAAAAAAAAAAAAGATGATTAATGAGCACAAGAAAAGATGTTCAACATATTAGCCTTTAGGGAAATAAAAGTTTAAACCACAATGAGATTTCATTACACACCTATAAGAATGGTTAAAATAAAAAATAGCAACAACACTAAACGCTGTCAAGGATGTAGAGAAACTGAATCACTTACATATATTGCTGGTGAGAATGTAAAAAGGTAAAGCCTTTTTTGTTTGACGGTTTCTTTTAAAACTAAAAATGCCACCAGGTGCGGTGGCTCACATCTGTAATCCCAGCACTTTGGGAGGCCAAGGCGGGCGGATCATGAGGTCAGGAGATTGAGACCATCCTGGCTAACACAGTGAAACCCCGTCTCTACTAAAAAACAAAAAATTAGCCGGGCGTGGTGGCGGGCGCTTGTAGTCCCAGCTACTCGGGTGGCTGAAGCAGGAGAATGGCGTGAACCCGGGAGGCGGAGCTTGCAGTGAGCTGAGATCGTGCTACTGCACTCCAGTCTGGGTGACAGAGGAAGACTCCGTCTCAAAAAAAAAAAAAAAACACTAAAACTTATCATTTGACCCAGCAATTGCACTCTTGAACATTTACTCCAGAGAAAGAAAAACATGTTGGTGTAAAAACCTCTATAAGAATGTTCATAGTAGCTTTATTCATAATAGCCAAAAACTGGAAACAAACCAAATGTCCTTGTGGAGGCAATGGTTAAGCCAAGTGTACTATATCCACACCATGGAACACTACACAGAAATAAAAAGGAATGGCCTATTTATACATGCAAAATCTTGGAACTTCAAGGAAATTATGCTGAGTGAAAAAAGCCAATCTCAAAAAGCTGTAGGCTGGGTGCAGTGGCTCACACCTGTAATCCTAGCACTTTGGGAGACCAAGGCAGGAAGACTGCTTGAACCCAGGATGTCAAGACCAGCCTGGCCAATATAGTGAGACCCTGTCTCCACAAAAAATTTAAAAATTAGCTAGCGTGGTGGTGTGCACCTGTAGTCCCAGCTGCTCTGGAGGCTGAGATGGGAGGATCTCAGCTTGAACCTAGGAGGCAGAGACCACAATGAGCTGAGATCGCACCACTGCATTCCAGTCTGAGTGACAGGGAGAGACTCTGTCTCAAAATAAAAGGTTGTGTACTTTGTGACTCCATTTATGTATACTATATTCTTGAAACAATGAAATTATACAGGAAAATAGGTTTGTAGTTGTCAAGGATTAAGGTTTCAAAGGAGAGTGGGTAGGTGTGGCTACAAAGGTATAGCAGGAAAGAGCCTTGTGATGAAGTAGTTCTGCATCTTGACCGCAGTTTTACAACAAGCTACACATGTGATAAAATTGCCTAGAAGTGTAATACACACACACACACACAAATGATTCATGTATAACTTCAAATCTGAATTAGTCCTATGGATTGTATCAATGTCAATGTTTTGGTTTTAATAATGTACTAGAATTCTACAGGAGGAGAGATGCAGGGTGCATGAACAGAACCTTCCTATACATTTTGTACAACTCCCTGCCAATCTCTAATTAATTACTCTGAAATAAAAAGATTTTTCTGAAGTGTTTGGGTTTTTATGTATTACTTATTACTGTAAAGTAATATTATATATTATGTATTACTGTAAAGTAATAATAAAAAAATAATAAACACTTAGGTAGCATTTGCTAGGGCCAGGTATATCAGGACATTTAATCCTCATAACAATCTGTTATGAGCTGAACTATGTCCTCCCAAAATTCCTATGTTGAAGCCCTAATCTCCAGTACTTTAGTGTATTTGGAGATAGAAGCGTAAATCCAATAAAACTGGTATTCTTATGAGAGGAGATCAGGACAAAGAGTGAGACAAAGCAAGTGAGCACGCACAGACATGTATGCACACAGAGGGACTACAATATGAGGCCACAGGAAGGAGGCAGACATCTGCAAGCCAAGGAGAAAGGCCACAGAAGAAACCAAACCTGCTGACACCTTGCTATTGCACTTCTAGCCTCCAGAACTATAAGAAAATAAATTTCTGTTGTTTAAGCCACACACTCTGTGGTATCTGTTATGGCTGCCCTACCTTGTGAGGTAGCTGCTCTTATTACTCACTTACAGATGAGGAAAGCGTAAGAGAAGATCAATAAACTCATTCAAGGTCACACAGCCATTAGGAAGCAAAGTCAAGATCTGAACCAAGGCTATCTGGTTCAGAAAAAGTACTCCTCACCATTAAGCCATACTTAGTCTATAGGTGCTGTTACGACAGAATGCCTGAGACTGGGTAATTTTTTTTGGAGACAGGGTCTCGTTCTGTCACCCAGGCTGGAATGCAGTATTCCAATCCTGGCTCGCTGCAGTCTTGATCTCTGGGCTCAGGCAATCCTCTGGCCTCAGCCTCCCAAGTAGCTGGGATTACAGGCATGCGCCACCACGTCTGGCTAATTTTTGTGTTTTTGTAGAGAGGGGGTTTCACCACTTTGCCCAGGCTGGTCTCGAACTCAGGCTCAAGCACTACGCTCGCCTCCACTTCCCAAAGTGCTGGGATTATAGGCATGAGCCACTGCACCCAGCAGACTGGGTAATTTATGAAAAACAGAAATTTAATTTCTCACAGTTCTGGAGGCTGGGAAGTACAATGTCAAGGCACCAGCAGGTTAGGTGTCTGGTGAGGGTCCAGGCTCTGCTTCCAAGATGGTGCCTTGAACACTGTGTCCTCCAGAGGGAAGGAATTCCTTCATCCTCACAAAGTAGAAGGCAGAAGGGCAAGAGGGAATGGATACTGTCCTCACATGGCAAGGTGTAAAAACAGACAAGGTTACGCCATTAAGCCTTTAAAAGGATACCTAGTCCCATTCATGAGAGGAGAAGCTGTCTTTACCTAATCACCTCTTAATACACTGGCAACACCTGAATTTTGGAGGGGACACATTCAAACCACAGCACTGACTCTAGACATATTAATGAGTTTTTAAACACTGAACATGTCTGACATTCCTAGGATAAACTACTTGAAACAAAACAAAGGAATAATCTGCTGTGGCCATTTGCTAGCATTTTTATTTGAATTTAAACATCTATACATTCATAAATGAGATTAGGTTATACTTCTACTTTTTCATGTTTGTCATTTTGCTGTCAGTTGTTCACTTCTATCTTATTATTCAACATGAGAAATATCTGCTTCTTAAAAGGTTAGGAGACACCAGGAGTGGTGGCTCACATCTATAATCTCAACAATTTGGGAGGCTGAGGAGGGAAGATTACTTGACCCCAAGGGTTCCAGACCATCTTGGGCAGCACAGCAAGATCCCATCTCTACAAAAAATTAGAAAATTACCTGGGTGTGGTGGCCCATGACTGTGGTCCCAGCTACTTGGGAGGGCTGAGGTAGGGGAACTGCCTAAGCCCAGGAGGTCGAGGCTGCAGTGAACCATGTTTGTACCACTGCACTCTAGCCTGGGTGACAGAGCAAGATCCTGTCTCAAAAAATAAATAAATAAATAAATAAAATAAAAGGAGAAATCACCAATACCTACAGAGTGGACTTTTGCCCCCTTAAGGCAGTATGGGGGAGAGGAGGAAGTAGTTTTACAATCACCTCAATTTTTTTCTTGGTTACAGGAGTCTATTCTGGTTTTGGTTTTTTTGTTGTTGTTGCTGAGATGGAGTCTCACTCTATTATTGCCCAGGCTGGAGTACAGTGGTGCGATCTTGGCTCACTGCAACCTCCACCTTCCAGGTTCAAGCGATTCTTGTGCCTCAGCACAAATTTTTGTATTTTTAGTAAAGACAGGGTTTTTACCATGTTGCCCAGGCTGGTCTCAAGCTCCTGACTTAGCTGGATCCGCCTGCCCTCGGCCTTCCAAAGTGCTGCGATTACAGGCATGAGCCACCGCGCCCAGCCCCTGTTCTGATTTTTATGTCTTATTTCGTCAGTACTAATTCCTAGTGTCTTTGAAATTATTTATTCATTGAGACTTTCATATAACTAACAACATTCACTTCCAGTATTTTCTTTTTGTAAGTCCTCAGTACCTTTTGTTATATCCGATGTACTCTCCTTCATTTTGCCTTTTGTTTCCTAATTTTCCAACTCTTGATTATTTCCCATTCTTCTGTTTTGCAATGTATTTATTTCTTCTTGTATATTTATTGTTTTTTCCTCCTCTTTTCTAGATCTCCTAAAACCATAAATTGAATGGTAAATTCATACTCTGGTACATTAAATGCTTCTTTGTCCACATTATTTAAGTTTAACTATGTGGCATTTTATCTTATTTTCTTAGTAAAATAATCTGTTACTTGTCATTTTGCTATATAATAGCTATCTGGGAGAATGCTTACTAATATCCATGTCACTTGGGAGGGAAAATTATCCTTTAAAAGAGCCACCCACAGACTCAAAAAAAAAAAAAGAAAAAAAACTAGCAAATTTTTTAAATTAACTAGTCTGATATGTTAAATCAAAACTAATTTTGATAAGATCTCTCCATAAAAGCTCTACTGTTTATGACAACATTTAAACTGCCTCCCCCGTCTCCTTCTGATAATTTTCTAAGTAAAAAAAATCAAATAGACAGTTTAGAAGACGAACAAGAGTCAAGTTTCTTGTTTTCACAAGAGTACAGTTTGCAAAAATAAAGTAAAACATGTTTCTAATATACTTAAAATGTACTTTTTTTTCGGAGGGGATCTTAAAAAATACTTTAGTTATAAGCCTAGAGAAAATTCTGTGGGTAAATTATAAATCTATGAACACTGAGGTTAAGATGCAAATGTTGACACCAGTCCTTCAGCACCACGAAGGAGGCTCGTATAAACTAAGAAAAACTTGTAGAATAGAGGCCAAAGGTTAATCTTTCACTCCTGTAAAAGTTTAAATGTCAACATTTGCTGAGTTTCTAAAGTTTTCATTTCCTCCTTAGACCAAATTGGCAGCTTTCAACTGAGAACATAAGACAAAAGTTAAGCCTGCCTAGGTATGAAGAAGCACAGCTGCCAACAAAGTCAAACTGCCCCATACTCCAGTAAAGAAGATAATGCCATTTGAAAAACCAAGCGTCTCTATGCCTTTTATTTTAGTCATTAGTAGTACTACCTTTTCACATCATACCAGAGTCAAAATAACAATCAAAATAGTCTGACTCCCAGAGACCTTACAACATTCCTAGAAGTGAAACAGATGTGAAATCTGTTAGGTTGTTTTCTTACTTGATGTGTATAAACAGAAGAGTTCTAGGTCAAGTGAAAAAAGTTTAACTTTTTTTTTTTTTTTTGGAGACGGAGTTTCACTCTTTTTGCCCAGGCTGGAGTGCAATGGCACGATCTTGGCTCACCACAACCTCCACCTCCCGGATTCAAGAGATTCTCCTGCCTCAGCCTCCTGAGTAGCTGGGATTACAGGCATGCGCCACCATGCCTGGCTAATTTTGTATTTTTTAGTAGAGACAGGGTTTCTCCATGTTGGCTGGGCTGGTCTTGAACTCCTGACCTCAGGTGATCTGCCCGCCTTGGCCTCCCAAAGTGCTGGGATTACAGGCATGAGCCACCGCGCCCGGCGTTGTTTTTTTTTTTTTTTTGAGACGGAATCTTACTCTGTCACCCAGGTTGGAGTGCGGTGGCATGATCTCGGCTCACTGCATCCTCCGCCTCCTGGGTTTAAGCAATTCTCCTGCCTCAACCTCCCGAGTAGCTGGGACTACAGGTGCGCACCACCACATCCAGCTAATTTTTTTATATTTTTAGTAGAGATGGTGTTTCACCATATTGGCCAGGCTGGTCTCGAACTCCTGACCTCATGATCCGTCCGTCTTGGCCTCCCAAAGTGCAGGGATTACAGGCATGAGCCACCGTGCCTGGTCAAAAGTTTAACTTTAATCATAAAAATGAGAATCACAGATGCTCAATCAATTCCCAGATTGCAGTTTACAGATCTAGAACCCACTGAATGAAGAGAAGGTCAAGTTTCCATGAGGATGACACTACTACACAGACAAAAATTTCTATGATACCATTAATTTTTCTCCTAGACATCCACAAAAGGACCTATGGCCTCTTATCAGGATGGCTATGTATCGGGGAAAAGGATTATCAACTAGACACTGGCTCTGAACTAGCACTAATTCCAGAAGACCCAACTGTCACTGTGGTCCACCAGTCAGAAGAGGATTTAGTGGAGGGCAGGTGATCAGTGGAGTTTTAGCTCAGGTTCACCTTTCAGTGGGTCCCTGAACCCATGCTGTGGTTATTTCGTGTTTCGGAGTGCATGATTAAAACAGACAACAACTGGCAAAATCCCCACGTTACTTTCAATCTGGCAGAGAGCACTATACCCCTTTAACTCACAAAAATCATCTTCAACAAAACCCCATCTCAAGAAAAAATTTTTAAAAGAACAAAAGAAACCTGACTTATTTTAAAACTGCCGCTGGGCAGTGGCTTATGTCTGTAATCCTAGCACTCTGGGAGGCTGAGGCAGGAGGATGGCTTGAGGACAGGAGTTTGAGACCATCGTGGTCAACACAGCAACACCTCATCTCTATTGAAAAATAAAAATAAGGCCGGGCGCGGTGGCTCAAGCCTGTAATCCCAGCACTTTGGGAAGCCGAGACAGGCGGATCACTAGGTCAGGAGATCGAGACCATCCTGGCTAACACGGTGAAACCCCGTCTCTACTAAAAAATACAAAAAACTAGCCGGGCGAGGTGGCGGACGCCTGTAGTCCCAGCTACTCGGGAGGCTGAGGCAGGAGAATGGCGTAAACCCGGGAGGCGGAGCTTGCAGTGAGCTGAGATCCGGCCACTGCACTCCAGCCTGGGCGACAGAGCGAGACTCCGTCTCAAAAAAAATAAAAAAAAATAAAAATAAAAATAAAATAAAATAAATAAAAATTAATTAATCAATTAAAAAGCCAGGCGAGGTGGCTCACACCTGTAATCCCAGGATTTTGGGAGGCTGAAGTAGGAGGACTGCTTGAGGCCAGGAGTTTGAGACCAACCTGGGCAACATCACAAAACCCCACCTTTATCAAAAATAAAGAAATTAGCCAGGCATGATGGTGCACATCTGTAGTCCCAGCAACTCAGGAGGTAGAGGTGGGAGGATGGCTTGAGCCTGGGGAGGCTGAGGTTGCGGGGAGCTGAGGTTGTACCACTGCACTCTGGCCTGGGGGACAGAGCCAGAACCTGTCTCCAAAAAAAAAAAAAAAAAAGAGTAGCAAACATGTTTGGGTGGTAGAGATATAATAATGAGGTCAATTTTTTACTTCCATTTAACTTTGACCAAAAATACTGTGATTTTAAATGAATGATTCTGTGTAGTAGTAAATGAACAAAAATATCATCATATACCATCAAGACAAAGTTCTTTCAGACAGTCTTGCTTTGTCGCCCAGGCTGGAGTGCAATGGCACGATCTTGGCTCTCTGCAACCTCTGCCTCCCTGTTTCAAGCGATTCTCCTGCCTCAGCCCCCTGAGTAGCTGGGATTACAGGTGGGCGCCACTACGCCCAGCTAATTTTTGTATGTTTGGTACAGACAGGGTTTCACCATGTTGGCCAGGCTGGTCTCAAACTCCTGACCTCAAGTGATCTACCTGCCTCAGCCTCCCTAACTGCTGGGATTACAGGTGTGACTCACTGCGCCCGGCCAAAAAAAAAGCCCCCACTTTTAATAAGTGACAAAACACTGTAAATAAATGTGTTTACAGGATGATTCTTTAAAGAATAATGATCTAAACTAGGTCTGTATGTATCAACATCTATCTGGTAGATCCCAAAATCATCTGCTGAGTGGAAAATGAGCTATTACAGTTCTCATTATTATAAAACTATGCAAACATTCCTTATATAACTGAAAATTAATCATTAAAGAAAAAACAAATCCTAAGAGAAAACAGTATGCTTCCAATACACATAGAAGCACTAGCCATATGCAACTACTATATATTTCATTATGGGGCCTATAATCTATGTTTTTAGCTTTCTCCTTAGGCTAAAAATTTCTCTTTTATCAGTTAAAATACTACAAATTCAGTATTCAAATTACAGACAGAAACTAGAAGCTCTGTACAAAATCCTGTAGCACATTCACAGTAAAGAAAACAAAGAAATAGAAAAATGAGAACAAAAATATAAAAATCAACATAATCTAGATTTAAAATACCCAAGAGGTATGTAACCTTGAAGAAAATTCAGTGACAAGTTTAGGTTTGTGGCTTTTTCTGTTGTGAAGAGACTATTACTTCACATATGAGGAAAAAAAAGAAAAAAAAAAAATCCGACTGCCATCTCCAGTAGAAACTGTGTAACAAAATTCCTCCTGGAACTGGTATAGTAAGACGCAGGAGTCAACATTCCAGTTCTGGCTCTTGACTGTGGCAGACATCACTAAAACGGCCTTCCTTCAAGGCCCAGAAGTTAAGATAGTAACTTTAAGTTTGTATAACCAATGACTACCTCCTACATACACACACATCCTAGCACTGGTTCCAGGTTCTACCTATCTGTCTGGAGAAGACAGTTGGAAGAGTTTTCCACTAAGGCATGGCAATCTCATCTGTGACCTGCCAATTTCAAAAATTACACTACTAACCTATAATCAAATGATGGCAGTACATTTGGTATAACCCACACACAGACTCTCAGCCAGATAACTGTTACCTATGACTCTAAAGTACATATTTCCAAGGCACAGGCTCGTGGCTCCGAGTTAAACTAACTTGCAATTTAAATAGACACAGACTTGGATTAAAGCGTATTGGCTGGGTCCAGAGGCTCACACCTGTAATCCCAGCACTGTGGGAGGTCGAGGCAGGAGGATCACTTGAGCCCAGGAGTTTGAGACCAGCCTGAGCAACATGGCAAAACCCCATTTCCAGAAAAAATAATAATAATAATTAGCCAGGCAAGATGGCGTGCACCTGTAGTCCCAGCTACTAAGGAGGCTGAGGTAGGTAGATCGATTGAGCCCAAGAGATAGAGGTTGCACTGAGCCTTGATCGCGCCACTGCACTCCAGCCTGGAATTGGTATAATAATAAGATGCAGGAGTCAACATCCCACCCAACATTCTGGGTGACATAGCAAGACTGTGTCTCAAAAAAACATTGAAAACAAAGTGTAGTAAAAGCATTTTTAAAATGGTGTCTCAAAAATAAATAAATAAATAAATAAATAAATAAATAAATAAATAGAAAAAAAACTGGTGTCTTGAGCCGCACATGGTGGCTCACGCCTGTAATCCCAACACTTTGGGAGGCTAAGGTGGGAGGACCACTTGAGGCCAGGACTTCAAGACAGCTTGAGCAACGTGGTAAGACCCGGTCTCTACCAAAAAAAAAAAACAAAAAAAAAAAAGAAAGAAAGAAAGAAAAAGCTGGGTATGGTAGTGCATGACTGTAGTCTTCACTTCTTGGAAGGCTGAGTTGTGAGGATCACTTAAGTCCAGGAGTTTGAGGCGACAGTGAGCTATGATCGCACCACTGCACTTCAGTCTGGGCAACAGAGCAAGATCCTGCCTCTAAAACAAAATTTTAAACTAAGAAATAAAACTGGCACTTTGACATATCAGCTGTGAGGTGTACCACAAGAAATCCTGACAGTGTTTTTTCTTGTGAGTGACATACTTTTAAAATAAAATCACGGCCAGGTAGAGTGGCTCACACCTGTAATTCCAACACTTGGGGAGGCTGAGTCAAGTGGATCACTTTAGGTCAGGAGCTCAAGACCTGGGCAACAGAGCAAAATCCCGTCTCTAGTAAGACTTCCAAAATTAGCCAGGCATGATGGCGCACACCTGTAGTCCCAGCTATTTGGGTGGCTAAGGAAGGAGAATCACTTGAACCTGCGAGGCGGAGGTTGCAGTAAGCCAAGATCACGCCACTATACTCCAGCCTGGGCGACAGAGTGAGACTCAGTCTCAAAATAATAAATAAATAAATATAAACATAAAAATACAATAGATTCAAAATTAGCACTATAATTTTTTTTTTTTTTTCAGGTAAGGTCTCACGCTTCGCCCAGGCTCAGTGCAGTGGTGCGATCACAGCTCGCTGGCAGCCTCAACCTCCCAGGCTCAAGCAATCCTCCCACCTCAGCCCCCTGAGTAACTGAGACTACAGGTTCATGCCGCCATGTCCAGTTTTTTTTTTAATTTAATTTTTTTGTGGAGGTGGGGTCCTAGGCTGGTCTCAAACTCCTGGGCTCAAGAGATCCACCCACCTCGGCCTCCCAAAGTGCAGAGATTATAGGCATGAGCCACCATGCCCTGCCTAAAAAATTAATCTCATTTACTTGCACTTCCTCTTGACTAGGAACGCATGGGATGGTCCAAGGGTATGACTAACAGAGAACAGCTAGTCCTGATAGTTTAAAGTCAAATAGGTATGGGACTAAACCTCTGAACCACTGTATAAAACTGGGCAAATCACTGAAGTTATATTAGCTCTTCTTGAAATCTGTGGATTTCAAAAAGAAAAACCACCTACCTTATGGATGTTTCAAGGATTAAATAGTACTATATGTTAGGGATGAGGGTAATACAGTGCCTGAAATACAGTTGGTACTCAATGAAGATTATTAGTTACTTCTTTTCCCCTGTATGGGAGTCCTGCATGGACCATCCTTAACATGAAATTTTAACCAACTGACCAGTTTCAATCACCCTGCGAACTACCAAGCATGTACTACGACAAAATAACTTGCCACCCATAGGGGCCAAATTATTCAACAAGTCACAATATTTAAGATATAACTGGCCGGGCACGCTGGCTCACGCCTGTAATCCCAGCACTATGGGAGGCCGAGGAGGGCAGATCACCTGAGGTCAGGAGTTCAAGACCAGCCTGACCAACATGGAGAAACCCCGTCTCTACTAAAAATACAAAAAAAAAAAAAAATTAGCCAGGGTGGTGGTGCATGCCTGTTATCCCAGCTACTCAGGAGGCTGAGGCAGGAGAATCGCTCGAACCCGGGAAGTGGAGGTTGTGGTGAGCTGAGATCATGCCACTGCACTCCAGCCTAGGCAACAAGAGCAAAACACCGTCTGAAAAAAAAAAAATTAGATAGATAAAATATATAACCAGGTCAGGTGCGGTGGCTCATGCCTGTAATGCCAGCACTTTGGGAGGCTGAGGTGGGTGGATCACATAAGACCAGGAGTTTAAGAGCAGCCTGGCCAACATGTCGAAACCCCATCTCTACTAAAAACACAAAAGTCAGCTGGACATCGTGGCACATGCCCATAATCCCAGCTACTAGGGTGGCTGAGGCATGAGAATCACCTGAACCCGGGAGGCAGAGGTTGCAGTGAGGTGAGATCGTGCAACAGCACTCTAGCCTAAGTGACACAGTGAGACCCCGTCTCAAAAAAAAAAAAGATAAAACTAAAAAGTAAAAGCTTTGAACCACTCATGTAGATAAAAAATGTTAAGCCAAAGCCGGAAACTGAGGCCCTAAATTTATTTCTCCCTTCAATTTCCATTAGATTATAAATTCTATGAGGGCACGGGTCAATGTTTTTATTCACTACTATATCCCTAACACAGTATCTACTACATAGATGTTTATAATGACATGCTTATGAACAAATTAATGTTCTTTAATCCTTTGCACCTGAATGCCTTCATCTATGAAAGAACACAAAATAATTTCTTCTGTTCTTGGGGAATGTTTTAACATTGCACATTATTTGATGGTATTATAAACGATTTGCTTTTTTTGTTTGTTTTTATTTCAACTGCCAATTGTTCATTGCTAGTATGAGAAATACAACTAGATCTTGCAAATTGACTTGTAGTCTAGCTAAACTTAAATTCTAGTAGCTTTTTTATAGCTTACTTAGGGTTTTCTATGTGCACAATCATGACATCTAAAGAATAAATAGTTTTACTTCGTAATCTGTAAGATTATTCCTTTTACTTGCCTTATTTCATTGGCTAGGACCTTTGGCACATGTTTAATAGAGGTTGTGAAAACAATTATCATTGACTTGTTTGGAGTATTATATAGAAAGCATTCACTCTTTCATCCTAACTATGATGTTACTTACACATTTTTCATAAATGCCTTTCATCAGATTAAAGAAGTTCCCTTCTATTCCTTAGTTAGCTGAGAGCTTTTATCACAAATATCATTGAAGTCTGTCAAATGCTTTTTAGGTAACTATTACAAAACCACTTAGCTTTTCTCCTTTATTCTATTAATATGGTGAATTACAATGACTTCTAATGCTAAATCAACTTTGCAACTGGGATAATCCAATTAGTTGTGTTTTTATCCACTGCTAGATTCAATTTTCTAATATCTTGTTAATCGTTTCTGCATATATATTGAGGGATACTGAGCTACAGTTTTCTTTTTTCCTAATGTCTTGGACTGGTTTGGTATCAAGGTAATGCTGGCCTCAAAAATGTCTTGTAAAATTTGAAAAAAAAAAAAAAGAAAAAAAATTGTATTATTTTTTCCTTAAACATTTGATAGAATTTACCAATAAAGCCATGTAGGTCTGGATTCTTCTTTTTAGAAAGACTTTGATGGTTTGTTTGTGACAGTGATTGAGCCACTGCATTCCAGCCTCAACCTCCTGGGTTCAGGCAATCCTCCCACCTCAGTCTCTCAAGCAGCTGGGACCACAGGCGTGCACCACCACACCTGGCTAATTTTTATTTATTTATATTTTTTGTACAGATGAGTCTTGCTATTTGCCCAGGCTGGTCTCAAACTCCTGGGCTCAAGTGATCCTCCTACCTTGGCCTCCCAAAGTGCTGGGACCACAGCCATGAGTTACCGTGCCTGGCCTTGTGGGAAGACTTTTAATCCAATTTCTGTAATAAATATGGGGTTATTCAGATTCGCATTATTCTTTTTTCTTTTCTTTTTCCTCCAGTATTTTTGTGTTTCAGTATTTTTGTATTTTGCTATATTACCCAGGCTGGTCTCAGACTCCCAGACTCAAGTCCACCTTGCCCAACCAGAGTGCTGGGATTACAGGAGTGAGCCACCTGGCCTTGTTTTCTATCTCATTTACTTTAGCTCTCATATTATTTCTCTTCTATTTAGATTTCTCTTTCTATTACGGCAGAATGTTAGGTCACTGATTTTAGACCTTTCTTTTAAAGCTGAAGTTTCCTTCTAAAGCACTGTATTAGCTGTATCCCACAAATTTTGATATACTGTGTTTTCATTTTCATTTAGTTACAAATATTTTCTAGTATCCCACAAATTTTGATATATTGTTTTCATTTTCATTTAGTTATGAATATTTTCTAATATCTTTTGCGAATTCTTTGACCCAAAGGTTATTTTGAAGTATGTTATTTCACTTTCAAATATTTGGAGATTTTCCAGATATCTTTTTCATTTCTAGTTTAATTCCATTGTACTCAGAGTAGACATTACATTTCAATCCTTTTAAATTTGTTGAAATGTGTTTTGCAGCCCAGCATATGGTCTATTTTGGTAAATGTTCCATGTGCACTTCAAAAGAATGTGGGCAGAGTGTTCTATAAATGTCAATTAAGTATAGTCCATTGAGAGTATTGTCCAAATCTTCTATAACCTTACTGATTTTGTGCCTGCTTGTTCTATCAGTTATTGAGGGAGATGTTATAATTTCCAAATGTAATTGTGGATTTGTCTATTTCTCCTTTCAACTGTCAGTTTTTGCTTCCACTCTGTTACTGGATGCATATACATTTAGGACCGCTGTGTCTTCTCAAAAAATTGATCCTCCTTTCTTGATGAATTGTGCTTTATTACCCCTAGCAATATTTTTCTTGTTCTGAGGTCTCCTTTGTCTAATAAAATCACTCTAGCTTTTTTATACTTAGTGTTTATACTTGGCTTTTTTATACTTAGTGATACTGTTTATACAGTATCTTTTTCCATTCTTTTAAATATAAAGATATAATTATCCAGATGTGGTGGTACACACTTATAGTCTTCCCTATTTGGGAGGCTGAGGCGGGAGGATCACTTGAGCCCAGGAGTTTAAGGCTACAGTAAACTATGATCATAACTGCAAAGAGCCACTGCACTCCAGCTTGGGCAACATAGGGAGACCCTCACCTCTTTGAAAAATAAAATCACAATAACAAAGGCCCGATCTAGGAAATTCATTGTAATAAAAGGTTTGCTGGTAAAAGCAGGATCCCATTATAGCAAATGGCACTCTAAAAAGTTCTGTAAGAAAGGCCCATAATAAGAATTTTGTTCTAATCTTTTATTTTAGAAATAAAGAAAACTTTGGAGAACTTGGTAAAATAAATTTTTCACAAGAAATAATTCTTTTTTTTTTAGACAGAGTCTTGCTCTGTCACCCAGGCTGGAATGCAGTTGCACGGTCTTAGCTCACTGCAACCTCTGCCTCCCAGGTTCAAGCAATTCTCGTGCCTCAGCCTCCCGAGTAGCTGGGATTACAGGCACATGCCACCATGCCCGGCTAATTTTTTGTATTTTTAGTAGAGACAGGGTTTTACCATGTTGCCCAGGCTGGTCTCAAACTCCTAGCTCAGGCAATCCGCCCACCTCGGCCTCACAAAGTGCTAGGATTACAGGCGTGAGCCACCTTGCCTGGCCAACAAATAATTCTATACAACAAATGGCTCCTTCAGTTCTCATCCAGAGTATGTAACAATTTTATCTTTGTTTTCCTTACTGAGTACTATCAGTAGGTAAAAAATAGGCTGGCACAGTGCCTAACACCTGTAATCCCAACGCTCTGGGAAGCTGAGGCGGGCGAATCACTTGAACCAAGGAGTTCAAGACCAGGCTGGGCAACATGGCAAAACACCGTCTTTTTTTTTTTTTGTAAGATGGAGTCTTACTCTGTCACCCAGCCTGGAGTGTAGCAACTCAATCTCAGCTCACTGCAACCTCCACCTCCTGGGTTCAAGCGATTCCTCTATCTCAGCCTCCCGAGTAGCTGGGACAAGTGCACGCCAACAAGCCTGGCTAATTTTTGTGTTATTAGTAGACACAGCGTTTTACCATGGTCGCCAGGCTGGTCTCCAACTCCTGACCTTGGGTGATCCACCCGCCTCAGCCTCCCAAAGTGCTGGGATTACAGGCATGAGTCATCACGCCCGGCCAACCTCGTCTTTACGAAAAATACAAAAATTAGCTGGGGATAGTGGCGCATGCCTGCGGTCCCAGCTACTCAGGGAGGCTGAGGTGGGAGGGTCTCTTGAGCCCCTGGAGGTTGAGGCTGCAGAGAGCCATGACTGCGCCACTGCACTCCAACCTGGGTCACAGAGAGAGAACATGTCTCAAACAAACAAATAAACCAAAGAAAATAGCTGATCAAGAGTTGAGACCTTTTAACTTTTGCTCCAGTATCAAGCAAGACATACAGGTCCTACCTCACTTTTCCCCACATAAAATATTCTAATCATCTCTAGAAAAATCCTCTTCTAAAATCAGCTACCAAATAATAATACAGTATTCAAAAAGACAGGGCTTGGCTGGGCCCAGTGGCTCACGCCAACACTTTGGGAGGCCAAGGCGGGTGGAGAACTTGAGGTCAGGAGTTCGAGATCAAAATGGCGAAACCTCTATTAAAAATACAAAAAATTAGCTGGGTATGGTGGTGCACACCTGTAATTACAGCTACTCGGGAGGCTGAGAAAGGAGAATTGCTTGAACCCAGGAGGAAGAGGTTGCAGTGACCTGAGATTGTGCCATTGTACTCCAGCCTGGGCGACAGAGGAAGACTGTCTCAAAAAAAAAAAAAAAAAGGGCTTTATACGACACTATCAACTATATTTAAGTTACCTAAATCTTTTAACTTTCTAATTCATTACATGGTGCTACTGTTTTCTCTCCAGGACCTAAAAAACTAGGAATTTTAACTTTTGATAATATGTATATTACAAATTAATTCCAATATCACAAAACCTGAAAGCCCTAAGGAATCTGTTATAGTGAACGAAATTTTACTTGCACTAGTACTTGCAGAATTTAATGTGAACCCTCATTTAAACCTATTTTACCACACAGAATTCAAAAGAAATATGGACATTATCAGGTATAAAGGTTTGTTCTTCATATCTTCAGTAAGTCCAAGAGATAATAATGAGGATCTCTGAATTATTTTTCACTGACACAGTCTAGTTAAAATGTCAGATTTGGCTGGGCACAGTGGCTCACACCTGTAATCCTAGCACTTTGGGAGGCCAAGGTGGGTAGATCACCTGAGGTCAGGAGTTCGAGACTAGCCTGGCCAACATGGTAAAACCCCATATCTACTAAAAATACAAAAGATTAGCTGAGCATGGTGGCACGGGACTGTAAACCCAACTACTCAGGAGGCTGAGGCAGGAGAATCACTTGATCCTTGGAGGTGGAGTTTGCAGTAACCCGAGATCGTGCCACTGCACTCTAGCCCGGGCAACAAGAGCAAAACTCTGTCTCAAAAAAATACAATACCATACCATACCACACCATATCATACCATACCATACCATGCAATACAATACAAATGTCAGATAGACTTGACTTTAGCTCAACTTTTATCAACTCCTAACAGATGAAAGGATTTCAACTGCCTGTAGTAAAACTTACCACAAACTGTCTAAAGGTCTGATTAATAAAATTGGAGAAATAAAGTACTGCTTAATAAATTCAGTCTAATAATGGGGGGAAAAGCCTTTTAAAACATGGTCTCAAGAGTGCAAGGAATAACAGTAAAAGGTTGGGAATTAGATTTATTCCAGTCTCTTCCACAATGACTCTCCACACAACATCTCTAATAATTATGTACATAGCTTCTGCTCAAATACTTCCTGTAAGAGAAAAATACTGTGTAGAGAAAAACAAAGCAGCATGCTTAATTCAGGTCAACTAACTACAAGACAGTGGTTTCTTTAACCTACTTTGAGTCACAGAATATTTTTTTTTTCTAAGACAGGGTCTCACTCTAGTACCCAAGTTGAAGTGTAGAAGTGCAAATACAACTCACTCTAGCCTTGACCTCAACCTCGAAGGCTCAGGTGATCCTCCCCCTTCAGCCTCCTGGATATAGGCACATGCCACCATGCCGGCTGATTGCTTGTATTTTTTGTAGAGATGGGGTTTCAGCACTTTGCCCAGGCTGGTCTCAAACTCCTGGGCTCAATGGTCCTCCTGCCTCGGCTGCCCAAAGTGCTGGGATTATAGGCATGAGCCACTGTGCCCAGCCAAACAACTTTTTAAGAATGTAATAAAACCATGGACTCTTTCTAAAGACAAATATACATCCATATATATATACACACACACAAATACTTACACATCATTTTACAGAGTTCAAGGACCCTGATGCCTGTCCACCCCTTGCCATATTTGACTATGGGAGACAAATTCCTCCTCTCCATGGAGAAGAATGTGGCTATATCTACTAATATCACAAATGCATATAACCTTGGAAAAAGCAATTCCACTTCTAGGGATTTATCCTGTAAACATAACTGAATGTGTGTTAAATGACATTATGTACAAGATTATTCACTATAGCACTATTTATATCAACAAAACACTGCTGTCCAGCTAAGTGTCCATCAACAGGAAACGGTTCAGACATACAATGAAATACAAAGCAGCCTTGAAAAAAAGAACAAAGAAGCTCTATATGTATGAATGTAAAACAATTCCTGGAATATCTTAAGCACGAGAAGCAAAATGCACAATAGTTTATATAATATAGTTGCATTTTTTAAAAATGGAAGGGTTGAATATGCATACGTATTTGCAGACATAGCTCTCAAATATAAGAAACTTAGTAACAGTTGTCTCTAGGAAGGAAATCAGGTGGATAAGGGAGAAATGTAGAAGAGCTGTTTCACTGTATATCTGTGAAAGATTCTGAATTTTGTACTATATATTAACTAGTAAAAAATTTTAATTTTTCGGCCAGGCACGATGGCTCACACCTGTAATCACAGCACTTTGAGAGGCAGAGGTGGGTGGATTGCCTGAGCTCAGGAGTTCGAGACCAAAGCCTGGACAACATGGTGAAACCCTGTCTCTACTAAAATACAAAAAAAAATTAGCTGGGCATGGCGGCATGCGCCGGTAATCCCAGCTACTCGGGAGGCTGAGACACGAGAATCACTTGAACCTGGGAGGAAGAGGTTGCAGTAAGCCGAGATCATGACATTGCACTCCAGCCTGGGTAACAGAGTAAGACTCCATCTCCAAAATAATAATAATAATAATAATTTTTAAATTTTTTTACCAAATACCTAGACTTCAAGGAAACTACAAGATTAATTCCTTAAAAACAAGCCTCGGCCAGGCATGGTGGCTCACGCATGTAATCCCATCACTTTGGGAGGCTGAGGTGGGAGGATCACTTGAGCCTGGGAGGCAGAGGTTGCAGTGAACCAAGACTGAGCCACCGCACTCCAGCCTGGGTGCAAGAGTGAGAGGCTATCTTTTATTAAAAAAAAAAAAAAAAGCCGGGCGCGGTGGCTCAAGCCTGTAATCCCAGCACTTTGGGAGGCCGAGACGGGCGGATCACAAGGTCAGGAGATCGAGACCATCCTGGCTAACCCGGTGAAACCCCGTCTCTACTAAAAAATACAAAAAACTAGCCGGGCGAGGTGGCGGGCGCCTGTAGTCCCAGCTACTCTGGAGGCTGAGGCAGGAGAATGGCGTGAACCCGGGAGGCGGAGCTTGCAGTGAGCTGAGATCCGGCCACCGCCCTCCAGCCCGGGGGACAGAGCGAGACCCCGTCTCAAAAAAAAAAAAAAAAAAAAAAAAAAGCCTCTGCCCTGGACTCTAAACTCTTTTGCTAAGCTTCAAATCCAAGCTATCCTGTACTAATCATTCTTTAATTTATTCCTAATAATATTGTATCAAAATTTTTCTGAGGTTTTTTTTTTTTTTTGAGATGCAGTTTCCCTCCCGTTGCCCGGGCTACAGTGCAATGGTGTGATCTTGGCTCACCGCCACCTCATCACGCCTGGCCATGAGGTTGTTTATCTACAGTAATCTTTCCTTTTGCTTTTTTTTTTTTTTTTTTTTTTTGGCAATAGGGTCTTGCTCTGTCACCCAGGCTGTAGTGCAGTGGTGCAATTTTGGCTCGCAGCAACCTCCGCCTCCAGGTTCAAGTGATCCTCCTGCCTCAGCCTCCCAGTAGTTAAGGTTACAAGTGCCCACCACCATGCCCATACAAAAAATTTTGTATTTTTTAGTAGAGACAGGGTTTCACCATGTTGGCCAGGCTGGTCTTAAACTCCTGACCTCCAGTGATTCACCTGCCTTGGTCTCCCAAAGTGCTAGGATGATAGGCACGAGCCACCACACCCAGTCAATCTACAGTAATCTTAATTCTGCTTTCTGACCAATACACAATGAACTAGTTAATTATACTCCCTTATTCTGGGCTCATAATACCTTCCCATCAGCATATCCATCCTCAGCTATGTGCCATAGGCATCTGAGTCCCTGTTTGTCTGATTATAAATGCCTCAAGACTATACAATGCATCTGGGCCAGGCACAGTGGCTCACGCCTGTAATCCCAGCACTTTGGGAGGCCGAGGCAGGTGAATCACTTGAGATGGGTGGATGACCTGAGGAGTTCAAGACCAACCTGGGCAACGTGGTGAAACCCCTTCTCTATCAAAAATATTGGCCAGGTGCAGTGGCTTATGCCTGTAATCCCAACACTTTGAGAGGCCAAGGCAGGCAGATCCCTTGAGGCCAGGAGTTCGAGATCAGCCTGGCCAACAAGGTGAAACCCCATCTCTACTGAAAATACAAAAATCAGCCAGGTACAGTGACGCACACCTGTAGCCCCAGCTACTCAGAAGGCTGAGGCACGAGAATCACCTGAACCTGGGAGGTGGTGGTTGCAGTGCGTCAAGATCATGCCACTGCACTCCAGCCTGGGCAATAGAGCAAGACTCTGTCTCAAACAAACAAACAAACAAATTAGCTTGGGGTGGTGGTGTCTGTTCCTGTAGTCCCCTGTACCGGAAGGCTGAAGTGGGAGGATCACTTAGCCCAGGGGGTCGAGACTGCAGTGAACCGTGATCGTGCCACTGCACTCCAGCCTAGGCAACAAAGACCTTGTGTCAAAAAAAAAAAAAGTAGGCCGGGCGCGGTGGCTCAAGCCTGTAATCCCAGCACTTTGGGAGGCCGAGACGGGCGGATCACGAGGTCAGGAGATCGAGACCATCCTGGCTAACACGGTGAAACCCCGTCTCTATTAAGAAATACAAAAAAAAAAAAAACTAGCCGGGCGAGGTGGCGGGCGCCTGTAGTCCCAGCTACTCGGGAGGCTGAGGCCGGAGAATGGCGTGAACCCGGGAGGCGGAGCTTGCAGTGAGCTGAGATCCGGCCACTGCACTCCAGCCTGGGTGACAGAGCGAGACTTCGTCTCAAAAAAAAAAAAAAAAAAAAAAAAAAGTATACAGTACATCTGACTGATTTTTTAAAATTCCCCTAACAACCTAAATACAGTATAGATGTGTAAAAGTTGGTTGAACTCAACTGCTGCAAAATTTGGACACTAACCTTTTGACACAGGCCGGGCACGGTGGTTCATGCCTGTAATTCCAGTGCTTTGGGAGGCCAAGGCGGGCAGAACACCTGAGGTCAGGAGTTCAAGACCAGCCGGGCCAACATGGTGAAACCCTGTTTCTACTAAAAATACAAAAAACAAGCCAGGTGCGGTGGCTCACACTTGTAATGTCAACACTTTGGGAGGCTGATGCAGGCGGATCACTTGCGGTCAGAAGTTGGAGACCAGCTTGGCCAAGATGGCAAAACCCTACTTAGTCTCCACTAAAATGCAAAAAATAGCCAGGCGTGGTGGCGAGCACCTGTAGTCCCAGCTACTCGGGAGGCTGAGGTATGTGAATTGCTTCAACCAGGGAGGTGGAGGTTGCAATAACCTGAGATCAAGCCATTACACTCCAACCTGGGCAAAGAGTGAGACTCCATCTCAAAAAAAAAAGAAAAAAAAATTTGATAGTTATTATATCTCTTTTCCTTCATCTTAACCAGACATAAGCAGGTAAAATGGCTTTTCAAAAGAAATTAACTGAGATGTGTTTTGTTCTAGCTGGTCAACTGTCAATATAATGGAGACTGGATAAGTTAGTTTGACGCTAGTAACTACTGCTAAATTTGAACATTAAATCTGGCTGAAGTTAATAACAGAAGATATCCTGAATTGGAGGATCCTGAGATCAGCTGTACCTTCAGATGATATTTTAATTCCACAATTAATCCTTAGTAGTCCTTTAGAGTCAGGTAGAACAGGAACTAAGTGATCAACAACACTGGCTGCAGTTTATGTACTAAAAGTCACATATATACGTTTTATAGAAGCAAAGTTATCAGTCATACAGCTCACATCCATTAAAACAGATACCAGCACCTTGTAATCTTTACGCAGGCAACATTACCAGTCCTCAAAGGACTGATTATAATACTATTTGAGGCCATACTCATTTTTTTTTTTTGAGACAGTCTCATTCAGGCACCTAGGCTGGAGTGCAACGGCCATCTTGGCTCACTGCTTCCTCCATTCCCTGAGCTGAAGCGATCCAGTGATAAGCATCATCTTTTATTACGACGACAATAAAATCTTGAGGTTGTGTTCACTTAATCTGGTTGCAGCTGGTCTTTTGGGAGGGAATAAACTAGGGCCATCAATAAAATTCTCTTTGTAGAAAAAATTTTCTTAAATGAAATAAAATCCAACACTCAATTTTAAAATAAAATTCTAGCTGGGCATGGTGGCTCATGCTTGTAATCCCAGCACTTTGGGAGGCTGAGGCAGGTGGATCACTTGAGGTCAAGAGTTCGAGACCAGTCTGGCCAGCATGGTGAAACCCCATCTCTACTAAAAATACAAAAATTAGCCAGGCGTGACGGCACGCACCTGTAGTCCCAGCTACTTGAGAGGCTGAGACAGGAGAATCGCTTGAACCCGCGAGACAGTGGTTACAGTGAGCTGAGATCGTACCCCTGCACTCCAGCCTAGGCAACAGAGTGAGACCCTATCTCAAAAACAAAATAAAATACAGTAAAACTCTAGTACAGCAAATATGGATAGTAAATGTGTGATATTCTAAAAGCAACCTATGGTTTGACTAACATGAAAGGCTATCCTATGGCCGGGAGCAGTGGCTCACGCCTGTAATCCCAACACTTTAGGAGGCCGAGGCAGGCGGATCACCTGAAGTCAGGAGTTCAAGACCAGCTTGGCCAATATGGTGAAACCCCGTCTTTACTAAAAATACAAAAATTAGCCAGGCATGGTGGTGGGCACCTGTAATCTCAGCTAGTTGGAAGGCTGAGGCAGGAGAATCGCTTGAACCTGGGAGGTGGAGGCTGCAGTGAGCCGAGGTTGCACCATTGCATTCCAGCCTGGGTGGCAGAGCAAGATTCCATCTCAAAAAAAAAAAAAAAAAAGAGGCTATCCTGTGTAACTCGCCAAGTTACAAAGTAGCTTAGTTCTTACTTACCGGGCCAATAATACTATTTGTAATAGTTGCAATTAGACTATCATTACTAGCTCATCTGCATCCGTTAACAGAATTTTTAAGACTTCCAAAGCTTTTGTAGAATGTGAATTAGAAGAACCACTATTTTCTAGCTGTCCCTTATCAATAAGGCCTGAGAGGAGGTCAACAAGAGTACAGTTTAATATGATCCAACAATTCGACTTCTGGATCTGCAGCCACAAGAATTTAAAGCAGGGACTGTGAGACTACAGCTATTTTCATAGCAGCAGCATTTGTTTTTTATAGCACTATTCACAATAGCCAAATGGTCAAAGTAACCCAAGGGTCCATCAACAGATGAATAAATAAGATGTGGTATATGCATACAATGAAATATTACTCAGCCTTAAAAAGGAAATGAAATTCTGACATATACTACAACACAGATTAACCTTGAAGACACTATGCTAAGTGAAACAATCCAGTCAAAAGGACAAATACTGTTATGATTTCATTCACGTTAGTACCTAGAGTAGTCAAATTCACAGAGATGGAAAAACGGAATGATAGTTGCCAGGGGCTTGAGAGAGAGGTGGAGAATGGGGAGTTATTGGTAGGTTTTTTTGCTGTTGTTGCTTCGTTTTTTGAGACGGAGTCTCGCTCTGTCACCCAGACTGGAGTGCAGTGGCATGATCTCGGCTCATTGCAACCTCCGCCTCCCAGGTTCAAGTGATTGTCTTGCATCAGCCTCCTAAGTAGCTGGGATTACAGGTACGCAACAACATGCCCGGCTAATTTTTTTGTATTTTTAGTAGAGATGGGGGTTCCACTATGTTGGCCAGGCTGGTCTCGAACTCCTGATTTCGTGATCTGCCCACCTCGGCCTCCCAAAATAGTGAAATTACAGGCTTGAACCACCGTGCCTGGCCTGGGAGTTATTATTTAATGGGCATGGAGTTTCAATTTGGGAAGGCGAAAAAGTTCTGGGCCGGGCGCAGTAACTCACGCCTGTAATCCCAGCATTTTGGAAGGCCAAGGCAGGCGGATCACCTGAGAGGTCAGAAGTTCAAGACCAGCCTGGCCAACATGGTGAAACTCTGTCTCTACAAAAATACAAAAAAATAACCCAGGTATGGTGGGTGCCTGTAATCCCAGCTACTTGTGAGGCTGAGGTGGAAGAATCACTTGAACCCGGGAGGCCAAGGTTGCAGTGAGCCGAGATTGTGCCATTGCACTCCAGCCTGGGTGACAGAGCGAGACTATCTCAAAAAAAAAAAAAAAAAAGAAAAACATAAAAAGTTCTGAAGATGGATGGTGGTGATAGCTGTACAACTACATGAATGCACTTAATGCCACCGTACACATAAACATGAATAAAAGGGTAAATGTTATATTTTACCACAATTTTTAAAAAAAGAAGTTCAAAGTCAGGCGTGATGGGTCATGCCTGTAATCCCAGCACTTTGGGAGGCCGAGGTGGGTGGATTACTTTAGGTCAGGAGTTGGAGATCAGCCTGGTCAACATGGTGAAACCCCATCTCTACTAAAAGTACAAAAATTAGCCGGACGTGGTGGCAGATGCCTGTAATCCCAGCTACTTGGGAAACTGAGGCAAGGGAATCGTTTGAACCTGGGAGGCGGAGATTGCAGTAAGCCAAGATCGCACTACTGCACTCCAGCCTGGGCAACAGAGTGAGACTGAGTCTCAAAAAAAAAGCTGTTTAATAATAAATCTCTATCTCCCTCATCTAGTTAGGACTAGAAAACAGACATCATCCTTATTTTGAGACTATTTTTAGAAAAATGTTTCACCTTTATTTTCCTCGCTGCTGTCTTCAGAGAATACTTAATGGGCAAAACAAGGTACTTTTCTTGCTCCTATGGTATTTTTCTAACATCATTACTTTATTCTATGCAACCCATGTTCCCAAAAGGCTATATATATACAAAATGAAGGAAAGAATTTTGGCAGATTTTATCCTATAGAACCTTTGTTCCTGAAGGTTTATATTTTAACACCACCACTCATTCTTTCATACTACTAATATTTAACTGGAATTTTTGGAATTTATTATCCCCTATCTCAAATCTGGCTTCCTCTTTTTGTGTAGTTCATCAAACATAAAATTCTTAAATTGGAAGTACCCAGAGAATTGAAATGACTCCTAAGTTAACTAGAGCTAGCTAACTTCTTAGCAGATTCTAGTATCAAAGCTATATTATTCCTATTCCAATCCTTTGCAATATATGCAGTATTTTAGAAAAAGGATATGTTAAGAGTAAGATATGCGGGCCAGGCGCGGTGGCTCACATCTGTAATCCCAGCGCTTTGGGAGGCCAAGACGGGTGGATCATGAGATCAGGAGATCGAGACCATCCTGGCCAACATGGTGAAAACCCATCTCTACTAAAAATACAAAAATTAGCAGGGCATGGTGGCATGCTCCTATAGTCCCAGCTACTAGGGAGGCTGAGGCAGAAGAACTGCTTTAACCTGGGAGGTGGAGCTTGCAGTGAGCCGAGATCACGCCACTGCACTCTAGCCTGGGGACAGAGCGAGACTCCGTCTCAAAAATGAATAAATAAATAAATAAATAAATAAATAAAATACTTAGCTAACCATGGCCAACATACTAGAAAGTAGATTCCAAACTAATCTCATCACATCTAGTAATAGCCAGGATCAAGTGAGGAACCTAACAATTTAAGACCCAGACAAGGTAGAGAGGAAGAATAGAACTAAGCCAAATTATCCCTAGACCCAGGTTTGAAATAAGAAACCACTGATAATATACCTTGTTTTCCCTCTCATGGCCTTTCTTAAAAATAAAATTTTAAGAAATCTTTCCATTTAATCTGAATTTAACTAAAAGTAGACAGAGAACAAGAAATAAAATAAATGACTTTAAAGGCCAAGAGTGACGACAACGCCAATGCTAACCACCTATAGGCAGGAAGGAAGAAGGAAGCAGATGAGAAGTGAAAGTCACAAGGAGGTAAACTTCACAGTGACACAAGAGTTCACACACACTAAGTGTTAGTTTTATATTATTGACTGCAAAGCAATGAAATAATTACTTCCATAAGAAGCCAAGAATCCAGAGACACAAGACCAGAACTCAAAAAAATCACTTCTGCTGGGTGCAGTGGCACATGCCTGTAGTCTCAGCTACTTAGGAGGCTGGGGTGGGAAAATCACTTGAGCCCAGGAGTTCGAGGCCAGCCTAGGGATGAAGTCCTGTCTCTAAAAGTTAAAATTTAAAAATAAAAAATGATTCCAATCTGAAGTCATTTGTAGATTAAATTCTAAAGAAAAATTTTGAAATTAGTGCAGGCATGGTGGCTCACGCCTATAATCCCAGCATTTTGAGAGGCCAAGGCGGGTGAATCACCTGAGGTCAGGAGTTTGAGACCGGCCTGGTCAACATGGTGAAATCCCGTCTCTACTGAAAATACAAAAATTAGCTGGGTGCAGGGGCGCATGCCTGTAGGCCCAGCTACTTGGGAAGCTGAGGCAGGAGAATCACTTGAACTCGGGAGGCGGAGGTTGCAGTGAGCCGAGATCATGCCATTGCACTCCAGCCTGGCAACAGAACAAGACTCCACCTCAAAAAAAAAAAAAAAAGAAAAAGAAAGAAAAAGAAAAATCAATGAAATTAAGCTATAATTTGAGAGGCCTGGGAGTATAGGGAGAGAAGAAAGTCAAAGCCCAGGCCCTGCCCAATGAGGGGAGTGTGGGAAAGCCACCCCATACATTAGAAGACCCATGGGCTACACCCTCAGGATAAGAGCGACTCAGCTCTTATAAAATTTCAATGTATAGGTTTATGTAGACTAGGCAAATTTAAAGAGAAAATTAATCAAGTGGAAGATAGGTCACAAGAAACTACCAAGCATTTAGATAAGAAAACAAAAAGACAAGTAATACAAGAGACAGGGTAAGAGGCAGAGAAAACACAGTGAGGTCTAGTGTATGTTTAGCATGCCAGAGAAGACAGAATGAGACAGAAGCAATATATGTCAAGATAATGGCTGAGAATATTCTATAACAGGCCAGGTGTGATGGCCCACGCCTGTAATCCCAACACCTTGGGAGGCCAAAGCAGGTGGATCACTTGAGGTCAGGAGTTCGAGAACAGCCTGGCCAACATGGTGAAACCCATCTCTTCTAAAAATACAAAAATTACTTTTTTGTGTGTGTGGCAGGCGCCTGTAATTCCAGCTACTCGGGAGGCTGATACAGGGAGAATTGCTTGAACTTGGAAGGCAGAGGTTGCAGTGAGAGGAGACTGCGCCACTACACTCCAGCCTGGGTGACAGAGTGAGTCGACTGCATCTCAAAAAACTAAAACTAAAAATAAATAAAGAGCCTAATGGAAGCCAGTGGACAACTGTGAACAATGGACTTTAGTTAATAACGTATCATCAATTGTAACAAAGACACTAATAATGCAAAACGTTAATAATGAGAAAGTAGGGTGAGGAAGTATATGGGAACTCTGTATTAGCTGCTCAATTTTCTGTAAATCTAAAAGTGCTCTAGAAAATATACAGACTGAGCATGGTGGCTCACACCTGTAATCCCAGCACTTTGAGAGGCCAAGGCTGGCACATCACCTGAGGTCAGGAGTTCGAGATCAGCTTGGCCAAAATGGTAAAACCCTGTCTCTACTAAAAATACAAAAAACAAAAAATTAGCCGGCTGTGGTAGCACATGCCTTTAGTCCCAGATACTCAGGAGGTTGAGGCAGGAGAACCACTCAAGCCAAGAAGGCAGAGGTTTCAGTGAGCCGAGATCGCACCACTGCACTCAAGCCTGAGTGACACAGTGAGACCATGTCTCAAAAAAAAACAAAAAAATTTATATATATATGTATACACACACACACACACACATACATACATACAATTAAATATAGAATGGCAATAGCATGTGAATTGTGAGGGGAATAAATGGAGTTAAATCTTCAAGGTCACCAGTCTGGGCAAAATGGCGAAACCAAGTTTCTACAAAAATACAGAAATTTGCTAGATGCCGATGGGAGGCATTTTTTTTTTTAATTTTTAAAAAGAAAAAATACAAAAATTATTCAAGTGTGGTGGTGTGTGCCTGTAGTCCCAGCTACTCAGGAGGCTGAGGCAGTAGGAGCACCTGAGCCCAGGAGGTCAAGGCTGCAGTGAGCCATGATCATGCCACTTTACTCCAGCCTGGGTGACAGAGTGACACCCCATCTCAAAAAAAAAAAAAAAAAAAAAAATCTTCAAGGCCCTTGTACTGACCAAGAGGAACACAAAGGTATTAACATTAATCTTTGATAAGTTAAAAATATGTGTTGTAATTTCTGTAGTAACCAAAAAAAGTAACCAAAACAGTAACCAAAAAGTAACCAAAAGTTAACAAAACAGAAAGGGTACAAGACTTCCAAACTAGAAGAGGCAATAGGGAGCCTTACTATTAAGAGTTACGAATAAAAACAGTCTGGATTAAGGCAGCAGCAATTGGGGCAGAAAGACACTTCAGAAATTTCAGAGAAAGGGGCATGAGTTGGTACTTGACTACATGTGAAATAAGGAGGGAATCAAATAAATACTAAAGTAAATTAATCCACAGTTCCTTAAAATGCATCAGTATAAGTATAGGCCATTTCTCAGCATTCATGCTTATTGAGCATCGTCAGGCATGTAATTAAATTAAATGTAAGACATATAAACATTTTTTAAAAACGAAAGTGGCTTTGGTGTGTGAAATAGTTGACACTAGATATTCATAACTGAAAGCTTCTAATTGCTGCAATGAACTACATGAAAATAAAGGTATCAGTTGGTTAAATACCTTTTCAGAAGTCAAATCTGATTATATAACCTGATGTATCAGACTTAAAAATGTATAAAAGGGCATGGTGCTGTAATTCCAGTACTTTGGGAGGCCAAGGCAGGTAGATCACCTGAGGTCAGGAGTTCCAGACCAGTCTGGCCAACATAGTAAAACCCCATCTCTGCTAAAAATACAAAAATTATCTGGGCATGATGGCATGCACCTGTAAACCCAGCTACTTGGGAGGCTGAGGCAGGAGAACTGCTTGAACCCAGGAAGCAGAGGCTGCTGTGAGCTCAGATCACGCCACTGCACTCCAGCCTGGGCAACAAAAGTGAAACTCCGTCTCCAAAAAAAAAAAAAAAAAAGTGAGAACTTAACTTGCCGCTGGGCATGGTGGCTCACGCCTGTAATCCCAGCACTTTGGGAGGCCAAGGCGGGTGGATCACTTGAGGTCGGGAGTTCAAGAACAGCCTGACCAACATGAAGAAACTCCGTCTCTACTGAAAATACAAAATTAGCCGGGTGTGTTGGCGCACGCCTGTAATCCCAGCTACTTGGGAGGCTGAGGCAGGAAAATCACTTGAACCTGGGAGGCAGAGGTTGCGGTGACCCGAGATCGTGCCATTGCATTCCAGCCTGGGCAACAAGAGTGTTCCAGTCTGGGCAACAAGAGTGAAACTCCGTCTCAAGAAAAAAAAAAAAAAGACACTTGCTAAGGATTTAAATAAAGAACTCCTGCAGATTAAACTAACAAATTTTTATAGACATCTCCTTGTTGACTTGCTTTTTTTTTTTTTTTTTGAACAGAGTCTCACTCTGTTGCCCAGGCTGGAGTGCACAGTGGCGCAATCTCAGCTCACTGCAACCTCCACCTCCCGGGTTTAAGCAATTCTCCTGCCTCAGCCTCCTGAGCAGCTGGGACTACAGGAGCCTGCTGACTTATCTAGTCTTTCTAGGGCAGTTAACTTAGTTCTCTTGGAAACAATTCTTCTATTTTGCAATCATATTTCTCTTTTTTTTTTTTTTTTTTGAGACAGAGTCTCGCTCTGTCACCCAGGCTGGAGTGCAGTGGCATGATCTCGGCTCACTGCAACCTCCAACTCCCTGGTTCAAGTGATTCTCCTGCCCTAGCCTCCTGAGTAGCTGGGATTACAGGCACGTGCCACCACGCCCGGCTTATTTTTGTATTTTTAGTAGAGACAGGTTTCATTATATTGGCCAGGATGGTCTCGATCTCCTGACCTCGTGATCCGCCCACCTCGGCCTCCCAAAGTGCTGGGACTACAGGCGTAAGCCACCACACCCGGCCTGCAGTATTTCACTGGTTTATGCGATTGTGTATTAAATTGAATAATTACAACACAAGTGTAAGTTATTGTAAAATGATCCTTGACATGGTTATAATTCAACTGGTAGGAGCAATGTGATAAGCATCAGTCAGTATGGCTTATAGAGAATGGAGAATGCCTATTAATCCAGTGAATTGATTATGTACAGATTTGTTAACCACTATCCCTGTTATAAAAGATCTAAATTAACTTCTTATTGCTTTTGTTGTACTGTTGGAACAGTACCTGGCACACACTATTATAAGTATTTGCTACTATATTAGCATTGATACTCAAACTAGGTACAAATAACAATGCATGAAAGGGTGAAATTCTGCCTACTTTACATGGTCTCCAGAACCGCTGAGACTACCTGTACTTGAACTGTCAAAAGGGAGCAGGGTGTGGAATATAAACGGCAACAGGTTGATTGAAAACATGAATTCAAGATATAGTCAGTTTCACATTACTAGAAGTAGATTATCCAGTGCCTCCAGGAAGAGATCTTAAAAAAGAGGTAGGAGAGGCCAGGCGTGGTGGCTCACGCCTGTCATCCCAGCACTTTGGGAGGCCGAGGTGGGCATATCACAAGGTCAAGAGACAGAGACCATCCTGGCCAACTAACATGGCAAAACCCCGTCTCCACTAAAAATATAAAAATTAGCTGAGCGTAGTGGCCCATGCCTGTAGTCCCAGCTACTCGGGAGGTTGAGGCAAGAGAATCGCTTGAACCTGGGAGGCGGAGGCTGCAGTGAGCCAAGATCATGCCACTGCACTCCAGCCCAGCGAGACTCCGTCTCAAAAAAAAAAAAAAAAAAAAGAGGTAGGACAGCTCACATGTCAGGTCAACAAGACATAAAGAACTAGGAGCTGGGCGCGGTGGCTCACACCTGTAATCCCAGCACTTTGGGAGGCCAAGGTGGGCAGATCACGAGGTCAGGAGATCAAGACCATGCTGGCTAATACAGTGAAACCCCGTTTCTACTAAAAATACAAAAAATTAGCCAGACGTGATGGTGGGCACCTGTAGTCCCAGTTACTCGGGAGGCTGAGCTTGCAGTGAGCAGAGATCGTGCCACTGCACTCCAGCCTGGGCAACAGAGCAAGACTCTATCTCAAAAAAAAAAAAAAAAAAAGAACTAGGTTCACAACCCAATTTAACCTTATCACCTCAAAACTGCTAAGACGATGGTTCCAGGTCCTCCTAAAAAGGGGCAGCTAGACTAGGGAGCCACTATAGACTTTTCGGTGCACATTACACTACTTTCCCCTCATCAATTCATGAATGACAGAAAATGTCAATCTTTTAAACAAAAACCAAATAGTGCATCCCAAAATTCAAAACAAATGACCTTGGTTTAACATTATTATGAAGTAAATATGCTGAGAAACTGAGTACATATAAACACACTATGCAAGAAAATTAAAAATTTGCACTATGCAAGAAAATTAGAAATAAAAAATTAAAAACCCAAATATAGGTAATGAGCTACTTAAATATAAGTAATAGATGTGGAGATTTGGTCATTTTGTTTTAGTCTAAGTAATGCAGTGTGTATCTAATTTGCAGGTGGAAAAAAAACTTGAAAGTTATACAACAGAAGATTTACAATAACCAGAAAGTTCAAAGACTGTAGCTACTTGTAACACTCTTGTCCACTAGGAAAGAATCCACAGTGGCACTGACTTTCTTCCTTCTATGGACATCAAAAAGTACTGAAAATGTTATGAATAGTTAGGAGAAACTCAAGAGACAGCCCAAGAGGCTGAACCAGTCCCACTAGATGGCACCATCACAGGGAAGTCACTCTACTCTCTCATTTGGAGATGCAGGGGCTGAAATCTTTTTTGATCTTCAAAAAACAAAGCTGTCATCAACACAGTGATACTCTTTTTTTTTTTTCTTTTTGAGACGGAGTGGAGTCTTGCTCTGTCGCCCAGGCTGGAGTGCAGTGGTGCGATCTCGGCTTACTGCAAGCCCCGCCTCCTGGGTTCACGCCATTCTCCTGCCTCAGCCTCCTGGGTAGCTGGGACTACAGGCACCCGCCACCACGCCCGGCTAATTTTTTGTATTTTTTTGTAGAGATGGGGTTTCACCGTGTTAGCCAGGATGGTCTGGATCTCCTCACCTCGTGATCTGCCTGCCTCGGCCTCCCAAAGTGCTGGGATTACAGGCGTGAGCCACTGTGCTCGGCCCTAACACGGTGTGATATTTTCACTGAGAAATAAGGATCCGAAATGAGAATTTAAAGCCAGGGAGAGGAGTTTTTCCAAAAACACCCTTTTCTCCCAGTATCATCATCCCCTCCACATCCTCATTTCAAATCAACAGTCTGAGAGGTTGTCTTTACAATGTCTTAAAGAAGTAATACAAAGGCTGGGCACGGTGGCTCATGCCTGTAATCCCAGCACTTTGGGAGGCCGAGGCAGTGAATCACCTGAGGTCAGGAGTTCCAGACCAGCCTGGCCAACATGGTGAAACTCCGTCTCTACTAAAAATACAAAAAATCAGCCGGGCATGGTGGCACGTGCCTGTAATCCCAGCTACTTGGGAGGCTGAGGCATGAGAATTGCTTGAACCCAGGAAGCGGAGGTTGCAGTGAGCTGAGATTGCACCATTGCACTCCAGCCTGGGCAACAAGAGTGAAACTCTGTCTCAAAAAAAAACCAAAAAACAAAAAAAAGGCCGGGCGTGGTGGCTCAAGCCTGTAATCCCAGCACTTTGGGAGGCCAAGATGGGTGGATCACGAGGTCAGGAAATCGAGACCATCCTGCCTAACATGGTGAAACCCCGTCTCTACTAAAAAATACAAAAAACTAGCCGGGCGCGGTGGCAGGCGCCTGTAGTCCCAGCTACTCAGGAGGCTGAGGCAGGAGAATGGCGTAAACCAGGGAGGCGGAGCTTGCAGTGAGCTGAGATCCGGCCACTGCACTCCAGCCTGGGCGACTGAGCGAGACTCTGTCTCACAAAAAAAAAAAAAAAGTCATACAAAATGGTGATTTTATTTTCCCAGCTCTGCAAACTACGGAATTAATTTTTTTCTTCAAGTTTCTTTGTTATGGAAAAAAAAAATACTCTCCTGCTAGTCCTCAAGTAACAAATTCATTGTAATCAACAATACTAACCATGACTGGAAATACCAAAATAACATACAACTACTGAAGCCGGGCATGGTGGCTCACGCCTGTAATCCCAGCACTTTGGGAGGCCGAGAAAGGCAGATCATAAGGTTGGGAGTTCGAGACCAGCCTGGACAATACGGTGGAACCCCCATCTACTAAAAATACAAAAATTAGCTGGGCGTGGTGGCGGGTGCCTGCAGTCCCAGCTACTCAGGAGGCTGAGGCAGGAGAATCGCTTGAACCCGGGAGGCAGAGATTGCAGGAGGCCAAGATTGTGCCACTGCACTCCAGCCTAGGCGACAGAGCGAGACTGTCTCAAACAAACAAACAAACAAACAACTAATGGAATAAAAACAACTGGAAATAAAGCTGGGTGCAGTGAGTGGCTCATGCCTGTAATCCCAACACTTTGGGAGGCCAAGGCAGGTGAATCATTTGAGGTCAGGAGTTCAAGACCAGCCTGGCCAACATGGTAAAATCCCATCTCTACTAAAAATACAAAAGTTAACAGTGTGCTAGTGCCGCAGGCCTGTAATCCCAGCTATCTGGGAGGCTGAGGCAGGAGAATCACTTAAGACTGGGAGGTGGAGGTTGAGGTGAGCTGAGATCCTGCCACTGCACACCAGCCTGGGCTAGAGAGTGAGACCCTCTCAAAAACAAACAAAAAAACTGGAAATAGGTAAATTTCTTTTTCTGTACAGAGAACTTCTTTCTATGTTGAAGGCAGAATTTTCTATTAAACAGATAGGCTACTGTATTAAAGTTTTCTGATACCTTAGTTACATGATTTTAAGCTGGGGCTAGACAGCAACATGTTGAATGTCACTCATTCTTATCACTTATGCCCTACTCCATCAAAAGTATACTTGGATACAGCCATCAAGAACCTAAAAACAGAACAACAACCCTAATGACAAAGATCAGTGAGCTTAAACTATGTACAATTTGAATACAAACTTACTGACTTACAGGATGGGGGAGGGGGGTTGTCGGGGGACCATTTAAACAGACAGATCTGGATATTAGCCTTATGCTCAATCTTCAAGTGAAAAGACAAATCAGAGGTCATTTAGAGATCAATTTAGTATCAAATACATTGCTCACTTCTATTTGAAGCTACTTCACCTAGATCAGAGAGTTTACATTTGTACATGCAACTTCAATATACAATGTCCAGGAGTACAGCCACTCTAAAGTGCCACAAAAGTAAAACTGTCTAAGTGGCCAAAGAAATTAAGAATATGTAACAAATCCTGTGTTCCCACAGCACCTTGTTACAGCTGTAATACAGATCTCATCACGGTATCATCTCGCTCTCCCCAAACTGCAGATGTGGAGGTACTGTGCTCAAGCATCAGCCCTAACATCTTGCACAATGCCTAGCATACAGCAAGTGCTCAATATTTGTTGAATAAACAAAAACTATCAAGCTGGCTGGGTGCGGTGGCTCATGCCTGTAATCCTAGCACTTTGGAAGGCCAAGGCGGGCAGATCACTTGAGGTCAGGAGTTCGAGACCCAGCCTGGCCAACACGGAGAAACCCCGTCTCTACTAAAAATAAAAAAAAATTAGCCAGGTGTGGTGGTGCATGCCTGTAATCCCAGCTACTCAGGATGCTGAGGCAGGGGAATCACTTGAACCCGGGAGGCAGAGGTTGCAGTGAGCCGAGATCGTGCCACTGCACTCTAGCCTGGGCAACAGAGCAAGGCTCTGTCTCAAAAAAAAACAAAAAACAAAAAACAAAAACGAAACCCTATCAAGCTATCCCAGCTCACCAAAATGTGAGACCCATCAAAGAAGCCCATTTTTCCAACTAAACCTCAACACGCCTTCTCCTTGGAGAAGCTATTAACTGAGCACGAGATCAACACCCAGGTTACCATGAGACAGGATTTCTTGAAAAGCACAGAAAGAAATGTTGTATCACATTGGTTAAAGATCAAAAGCTCAGTCAGGCACAGTGGCTCCCGCCTGTGATCCCAGTACTTTGGGAGGCCGAGGTGGGTGGATCACCTGAGGGGAGGAGTTCAAGACCGGCCTGGCCAAGATGGTGAAACCCAGTCTCTACTAAAAATACAAAAATCAGCTGGGCATAGTGGCGGGCGCCTGTAATCCCAGCTAATCAGGAGGCTGGGGCAGGAGAATCCCTTGAACCCAGGAGGCGGAGGCTGCAGTGAGCTGAGATCACGTCATTCCACTCCAGCCTGGGCGACAAGAGCAAAATTATGTCTCAAAAAAAAAAAAACTCAATAGCTCACACATTCACATACCTCAAGCTCAAGGAATGGGATTTTGGACCAATGAAGCTTTTAAATAAAATATTGTAAATATACTTTGCATACTGTATTAAAATCAAACATTTTACACATTGTAAAATCATCCTATGAGAGCAGAGGGGTGGACCAGTGGGTACAAAAGCACGCATAGGAAACTGTAACATTGCTTAACTTCATAGGTGCCCATTAATGGGGGCCTAATCTAATATTATGCTCCTGCAACAAAAATAAAAACTAAGAAGGAAGAATGAGAAGAGCAACAAACCAGCCTGAGGGTGCAACCAGTAAAGAGTCTGCAGACTTCACAGAGGCCAATTTTTCAAAACTCTACCATGTAACTACCTCCAAAGTCCAATGTAACAAAGCTATGCAATGCTTTATAATTTTCTTTCTGAATGACTGACAAGTTTTAACAAAATATGGCATAGAATCTATACACACATCCTGTTAGTTTCCTTGCAACAAGAACCATGAGAAACCTCTCCTATACCAGCAAGGAAGAAGAAACATATATTCCCATATAGAACATTTTCAAACCTACTATGTTAAATGACTACTGGAATTATTAGTAGGACCTAAAAGTTCACTGAAATTAAGACCCAAATCATCTCCCCTGCAAACTATCAGAAGGGCCTACCCAAGTTGCTCTTAATCATTTAAAAAATGTGTTTAAATCAGAATATGAATAGTGTTCATTATCATCATTTTACTCACCTTACTAACACCTACTCCAGTAAACCTGGCCTCCAATAATTCCTGCCGTCGTGGGTCCAGGCTATGCAATTCTTCCATCATTTCTACTGAAAAAGAAAAAAGTAGGCTGTGAAACCATAAATACTAAAATGTGAGGAGGCAATTTTTTGTAGAACAAAACTCATAGTAATTATTTCACTGAATGACCAAATGCAGTTAAATCTCAAGGAAATACAGCATACGAGTGGTAGACTACTATGTGCTGCATCAAACAGTAATACATTTAAAACATCTAAAGCAGCTCAGAAGTCCTCTTCTATGACAGTCACTTATTCTTCCCTAGTTCTGATTTGATTTTAACAGCAAAAATAAACCCCTCAAACCCTTCATATAATCTCTGTAACAAAGTTGAGCACAGGGGAAAAAACAAAACAAGAACTAGCCTGCAAAAAGAAAATTCCTTCTATCAGCCTTCGAATCTAGCTAAGTATCTTCAGATATTTATTTCCCACTCAGGAAATAGTCCTTAAACTAAAAATATAAACCATTGACAATAATTTCAAAAGAATATAGGATGAATCAGAAACTACAAATAACTGCAAAAACACTATAATACAGCTCCTTTCTCTGAAGAGCTCACAGTAGCTCATGAGAAAAGGAATTAATTATTTTAAATTTAATAGACAGCCCACGGTAAAACCATCCACCTCCCATTCACTCAGGAAATTAATATAGCTCCATAACAATCCCTTTAAAAAATCTTTTTCTGACCACTCCCTGCAGTAGGTTTCTCTTGATTCTGGACATCTGCTTTTAGCCCTTCTTCCAAGCAGGGAGGGGCAGGAGGACACCATTTTTAAACTTCCATAACCAATTAATGCACTGGCTACTTTCAGCAAATATGTCCATCCTTTGCAAGAGACCAACTCCTACACGACCCATTGAAAACCTCCCTTTAAAATTAACAGTGGAAAAGAAACATACATCATTACATAGAACCCCTTCGAACACATTATTAAGTAGTTGGAATGGTTGGTGTGATTTTAAAGTTACTGAAAAAATGAATCGAACATTCTCCTCTGCAATCCAACAACTCCACAATCTCCAGTAACAACCCCCTTACAAGTCCTTCAGTTTCATTTCCCTTCCTGGATTGAGAGCCTGGGGCAAAGGGGAATGAAAAGGTGACAAATTAAAGTTTCACCCACACAAGCAAGTGCAGGTTAGAGAGAGAATTAGGAAATTCTCAGAAAGGTTGAAATGCATCTTCATAAAAAGAAAAAGAAGGAAAAAAAAGACTGGGGGAATGAGTTTCCCCCGTGGCCTTCCTCGCGTCTTGCCCTGCCCTAATCGAGGTCGGAATGGCAGAGGTTGCAGTCTCTCCCAAACCCCAAGGTCTCTCGCAACATTTCCCAAACCTATCCATCCCCAGGCCCGGCCCGGAAAATGACGCCCCGGCGGTTATTCCGTTTAATGTCAACTCATGTTAAGGAAATAGCCACTCCGTCTAATTCCAGCGGGGCCTTGGACTGGGATCCTCCCTGCAGCCAACAGCCGGGAAGCAGGGGCGACGGGGCCTGGTCCCGGCGCCCCTCGCCGGCTCCAAACTTTCCCCAACTCCAGGCCCACCTGTCACGGAGGAAGGGAGGGCCGGCTCTCGGGGGCGCCCGGGAGGCTGCCGAGGCCTCCAGCTGCCGGGGCGCCCCCGTCTCTCCTCCGGCCGCCGGCCCCAATCCCAGGCCAGGGCCGCCTGGGCCTCCCCCATCTTCGGCCCGGCCCCTCGGCAACCCGCAGCCCTCAGGGAGCCCCTCCCGCCTCAGCGCCCAGGAGCTGCGGTCCGGAGCCGGCCCCGAGCTGGGCCCAGGTCGTAGGCTCCTCAGGCCAGAGGGGTCCCTGGGACGGTTAATGCCCCAGGCCTGGCGCCCTCCCCCGCCCGGGGCTCAGCCTCTCACCTGCCGCCGCCGCCGCCGCCGCCGCTCCACGCTCCTCCCGGGAGGGGCCCCGACCCGACCCGGCTGCGGGCCGCTCCGCTCTCCCCCTGGGCAGGCCCGGGGCGGAGCCGGGGCCTCTCCTGAACGCCGCAACCCCCCGCCCGGGCAGCCGCCGCCGGCGCCCGGCTCCACGAGAGGGCGGGCGGGGGAGGGGGGGCACGAAGGCCGCAGATCCCCGGGCTCGCGTACAGAGCCAGGCGCCCGACGCGGGCCCGGGCCCGGGCGGCCGCGGGGGGCGCGGGACCGGCCTCCTGGCGCCGGACAAAGGCCAAGGGAGGCGCAGGAGGGCCCAGGCCGGGCCGGGAGGTGGGGGCCCGCTCGGCTGGGGGCCACTCGGGTGCGGCGCGGAGGGCGGGGGGGGTCGGAACCGCTGGTGCCCAGGACCCGCCTCCGGCCCCTTAATCCGGATCGGTTCGGTCCGGATTAGTAGTGATCGGTGTAAACACACTAGTGAAACCGCGTGTTTCCTCGCGAGATTTGCACGGCTGGGAGGCAGGGGGGGGTCCTGGGGGGGGTGGGGGAAGCGCCGACAGTGGGGGAGGAGGGGGAGGGGACGAGGAAGGTTGGGGGGGGTCCCCGCTGCCCCGGCGCCCCGCCTCCTCCAATCAGCGGCCGCGCTGCCGGGCAGGGGTTAACCAGGGGACCCCGCGCCGACCGAGGAGGCCGCGCCTCGCCGGGCGGCTGAGGGCGGGCGACGGGCGGCGCCGGCGGACGGGCCGCGACGCGAGGGGAGGTCGGGCGGCCGGGGGCGCCCTGCGACTGCCGGAGGCCAGAGGCCTGGAGGACCCGCCGCCGCCTTTGTCACCGATCCCCGCCCCGCTGGACTTGCCCGGGCCGGGGCAGTGGGGCCGGCGCTGGAGGGGCTTGACCGCCCAGGTCCACCCATTCTTGGATCTGCCTCGCCGGCCCCCGCGCCCGCCCAACCCCAGCCCAACCCCTCGGCTCCGCGAGTTTGGGTGAGAAGTGCGGCGGCTTTTCCCAGGGATGGAGTTTAGAAGACGCTAATCCTATGTGCGAGCGGCGGACCCCGCCCGGACTTCCCGGAGGCGCCCGGTTAGTGAGGCGACGGCGCCCACCTGCGTTCGCGGACTCGCGGCCGCCACTCCCCGAAGCAGCCGGCCCACCCCAGCCCCGCGCGGCGCCCCGGAGGGCGGGCTGCACTCCACGTACCTGGCTAGCAGAGCGTCTCCAGGGACAAAAGGTGCCCTGGGATCAAAACCGAGCCCCCGCCCCCGCCGGGATGCTGCCCTCCGGCAGGAGGGGCGCTGCCCCCAAGGTACTGTCCCCGGGCACCCAGGGAGAGGTTCCATTTCAACCTCCGATGAAAAAAACGGCCCTCCCAGGTACTTAGGAGGGTCTGAGGGTAAGTGCCAAGACGGAGAAACACGCCGGCCCGTGACAGAATATGTCCTGAGGAATGAGAACTATCTAGTGGGCAAGGAGGGCTTCCTGCATAGCAGAGGGCACCCACTCTGATCGCGTAGCGCCAAGGGGAAAAAATCACACTCTTCACCGGCTCCCCTGAGCCAGGACAGCCTCCGGTGCAGCCACCCACCTTATAATTTTCCGCGGATGCTGCCTTGATCAGATGTCTGAAGATGACTTTAAGGACTACAAGCGAATCTCAAGGGGAAAATTCAGACCTTGAACAACAGCCTTGAACTTTTTCAGGGTTAAACAAGTACTCCCAAGTGGAGTTTCTGTCCTTATTTCTTCGTTCTTCTCTTAATTCTTCCATATATTATCAGAACACAGACCTGCCAAAACGACACAGGATGGCGCTTTGCTTTTTGTTAGTTCTCCAACCTTCCAAACCCTTGGGGCACATTCAAGCGCTGTGGAAAAACTCCATTAAACCAAGAGTCGTCTTACTCCAGATCCCAGACTGCTTGGGAAGTTGGGACATGCATATTCCCAAAGAGAACAGTGTTGGAAGGAGAGGGGAGAGCAGCCAGGGGGTGGGGGGTAGAGGGTAGGAAAAGAGGGCAAGATGGAGGACTACCACTCGAGGCCAGCCTCTACTGCCTGATAGGGCGGGAGAACCTAAGAGCCCGTCCAAGGCAACACAAAAAAGCCAGTGAGGGTAGGTGTTTAATTGCAGCCAACGATCAAGAAAGCAACTCCATCAGATGACACTGCCTTTTTTTTTTTTTTTTTTTGAGACGGAGTCTCGCTCTGTTCCCCTGGCTGGAGTGCAGTGGCGCGATCTCGGCTCACTGCAAGCTCCGCCTCCCGGGTTCCTGCCATTCTCCTGCCTCAGCCTCCCAAGTAGCTGGGACTACAGGCACCCGCCACTGCGCCCGGCTAATTTTTTTTTGTATTTTTAGTAGAGACGGGGTTTCACCGTGGTCTGGAACTCCTGACCTTGTGATCCGCCCGCCTCGGCCTCCCAAAGTGCTGGGATTACAGGCGTGAGCCACCGCGCCCGGCCGACACTGCCTTTTTAAAACTTTATTTTTTTCTGAGACAGACTCTCGTTCTGTCGCCCAGGCTGGAGTGCAGTGGTGTGATCTTGGCTCACTGCAACCTCTGCCTCCCGGGTTCAAGCAGTTCTCCCTGCGTCAGACTCCTGAGTAGCTGGGATTACAGGCACGTGCCACCACGCCCTGCTTATTTTTATATATATATAATTATTAATAATAATATTTTTTTTTTTTTTTTTGTAGAGTCTAGGTTTTACCATGTTGGCCAGGTTGGTCTCCAATCACCTCAGGTGATCCGCCCACCTCAGCCTCCCAAAGTGCTGGGATTACAAGCGTGAGCCACCGTGCCGGACCAAATGACACTGTCTTAAATGATTTAATGTTTTAAATAGGGAAAGGAGAGTAAGAGAAAGCCCTCAACGGAGTCAGAGGTGTCTTGCAGCCTAGCTCTTTCCACAGACAAGCCTCATGGGCCTGTTACCTAACCTTTTCAAGCTCCGCCAACTGCTTCTGTGATGGAGGGATTTGGGCTAGAGGAATTTTTTTTTTTTTTTTTTTTTTTTTGAGACGGAGTCTCGCACTGTCGCCCGGGCTGGAGTGCAATGGCGCGATCTCGGCTCCCTGCAACCTCTTTCTCCCGCCTTCACGTGATTCTCCTGCCTCAGCTTCCCAAGTAACTGGGAATACAGGTGCACACCACCATACCCGGCTTATTTTTTGTATTTTTAGTAGAGATGGGGTTTCTCAATGTTGGCCAGACTGGTCTGGAACTAACCTAGTGATCTGCCCGCCTACAGGCAGGAGCCACCCTATCCTGCCTATGATCCCATTTTTAAAAGTAATTTAGGCTGGGCGCAGTGGCTCACTCCTGTAATCCCAGCACTCTGGGAGGCCAAGGTGGGTGGATCACTTGAGGCCAGGAGTTCGAACCAGCCTGGCCAACATGATGAAACCCTGTGTCTACAAAAACTACAAAAATTAGCTGGACGTAGTGGCACGTGCTTGTACTTTCAGCTACTTGGGAGGTTGAGGCAGGAGAATTCACTTGAACCTGGGAGGCGGAGGTTGCAGTGAGCTAAGATGGCACCACTGCACTCCATTCTGGGTGAGACCCTGTCTCAAAGATAATAATAATAAAAGTAATTATTTAAAATAATTATTGGGCCGGGCACAGTGGCTCACACCTGTAATCCTAGCACTTTGGGAGGTCAAGGCGGGTGGATCACAAGGTCAGGAGACTGAGCCCCCCTGCGGCCAACATGGTGAAACCCTGTCTGCACTAAAAATATTTTTTAAATTGGCTGGGCATGGTGGTGGGGACCTGTAATCCCAGCTACCTGGGAGGCTGAGGCAGGAGAATGGCATGAACCAGGGAGGTGGAGCTTGCAGTGAGCTGAGGTCACGCCACTGTACTCCAGCCTGGGCAACAGAGCTAGACGCTGTCTCAAAAAAAAAAAAAAAAAATTCCGTCTTTAAAGAAAAATACAAAAGCTAGTTGTGCATGTTGCCATATGCTCGTGGTCCCAGCTACTTGGCAGGCTGAGGTTGGGAGATCACTTGAGCCCAGGAGGTGGAGGTTGCAGTGAGCTGAGAACCCACCACTGTACTCCAGCCTGCGTTATCAGTGAGATTCTGTCTCAAAAAAAAAAAAAAAAGAAAAAGAAAAAAAATCTAGGCTATGCTCCCTGTATGGGAAATCTAGTCTAGTTATTTGGCAGAATCAGGCTTTGCAGGCCATATTGTCTCTGTCGTAACTCCCAACTCTGCTGGTTAAAAGGGAAATAGCCACAAACAATATCTGAAAGAAGGATTATGGATGTATTCCAATAAAACTTTATTTGCAAAAACAGGTTGCTGGTTGCAACGTAGTTTTCCAACCTCTACATGATTCTCAGACTTTAGGTTGCATCATCATCACCTGGAGGGCTTGTTCAAACAGATTGCTGGGCCCCGCCCCCAGAATGTTTGATTCAGCAGGTCTGGGGTGGAACTGATATTTGCATTTCTAACAACTTTCCAGGTGAGGCTGGCCAATGATGGTCTGGAAACCACTTGGAAAACCTCTGAAGCTTTTCTCAACTCCCTTATGTCTCTGTACCTAAAACACTTTATCCCTACTGTAGATGTAGCGTTTAGCGTGTTGTATTAGTTTAGTGATTGGCGTGTGGGTCTCTGGGAGCCTTTCTGAATCACCTCCCTAGACTAGTGCCTGACGATAGCAGTTTGCTCCGCGTTCATTGACTGAACTGAAACCAGAGGGTCATGGTCATCACCATTGTTCCAAGCCATAGATAGAAGATGAAGTCACCACCCCCAATCTCAGAGCTCATCAGAGTAGAGCTTGGGCTGGATCCTGCCCTTCTCTGCAGTGAGCAGTTTTGTCTCTGGAGCTCTGTGCAACCTGGAGCCAGCCCTGCCTGGGTTAAGAAGAAAAGGGACTCCCTCCCCACACCCCCACAGCCTGTACGCAAACACACCAGGAGAGATGACCTGCTCAGAGGAGACCTTGAACCAAGGGAAATGAAATGAGAGTGGGTTGGGGGCTTGTCTGTTTAAGTTTGTTATTTTTTGCTTGTAAGTGGACACTTTAACTTTGTGGTGTGGTGTGTGAATTTGGGGACTTAAATCTAGATGGCTGTCTGCTGCGGACAGCCACTGTTTCTGAATTACAGGGCATTTCAAGTGACCTGTGGTCAGGATGTTTTCTCTCAGATCAGGCAAAATCAGTTGGTCCTGATAATAACCAGGGGGGCCGTCCTTTCTCTATCTTGAGTAGAAGAAGCCACAGCTCCCGGGTCCCCCTCCCCCTCCTGACTGCCCACCTCCTGGCTTCCGTTTCTTTTTTTTTTTTGAGATGTAGTCTTGCTGTGTCGCGTAGGCTGGAGTACAGCGGTGCGATCTCGGCTCACTGCAACCTGGGCGTCCCAGGTTAAAGTGATTCTCCTGCTTCAGCCTCCCAAGGAACTGGGATTACAGACGTGTACCACCTCACCCAGCTAATTTTTTATATTTTTAGTAGAGACGGGGCTTCACTGTGTTAACCAGGATGCTCTCGATCTCCTGACCTCATGATCTGCCCACCTAGGCCTTGGAAAGTGCTGAGATTACAGGCGTGAGTCACCGTGCCAGGCCTGCCTCCTGGCTTTTATCCTGGGGGCACTGCAAGTAGAGCCAGGCATGGGGCGCATGCATCCTTCCCAGCCTCTCTTTCCTGCTGGGCATGGAGGAGGAGGCACTGGCAGGAGCTCCCCACAGACAGGTGCTGCTTAGAAATGGGTTGGCTGCAAACTGCAGGCATGACAGTTACCTTCCTCTTCATGACCCCCAGGCCTGATGAGGCTTACACAGGAATTTCTTTGCTTTGTGAAGTCTTAAGACTATACTGCCGGGCGCGGTGGCTCACTCCTGTAATCTCAGCACTTTGGGAGGCTGAGGCGGGCGGATCATGAGGTCAGGAGATGAAGACCATCCTGGCTAACACGGTGAAACTCCGTCTCTACTAAAAATACAAAAAATTAGCCAGGCGTGGTGGCGGGCGCCTGTAGTCCCACCTACTTGGGAGGCTGAGGCAGGAGAATGACATGAACCCAGGAGGCAGAGCTTGCAGTGAGCCGAGATCACGCCACTTCACTCCAGCCTGGACAACAGAGCGAGACTCTGTCTCAAAAAAAAAAAAAAAAACAGAAATAAAAACAGGCCAGGCACAGTGGCTCACACCTGTAATCCCAGTACTTTGGGAGGCTGAGACGGGCAGATCACGAGGTCAGGAGATCGAGAGCATCCTGGCTAACACGGTGAAACCCCGTCTCTACTAAAAACACGAAAAATTCGCCAGGCGTGGTGGCAGGCGCCTGTAGTCCCAGCTACTCGGGAGGCTGAAGCAGGAGAATGGCGTGAACCTGGAAGGCAGAACTTGCAGTGAGCCAAGATCACGCCACTGCACTCCAGCCTGGGCGACAGATCAAGACTCTGTCTAAAAAAAAAAAAAAAAAGACTGTACTGCCTGATCTTCCATGCCTCGCTCTTTCCACATTAATAGACAAAACCAGGAATAAGGACTGCTGCCCCTCCTGCTCTTGATTCGGCTCCATAAGAACTGCCAAAAGGCCAGGCAGCATTTGCTGCTCTTCTGGGGTTCAGTTCTGAAAGGTGCGACCCTGCAACCTAGAGCATAGGGAAGTCAGGACAGCAAAGGAGCCAGGCTGAGCTGGCACTGGCTTAGAACTCTCTGATACTCCCTGTTCCCGCCAGCTTGTTAGCCCAGCCTGCCAATCAGTTTTGCATCAATAAACTTTATGTTCTGAGCTTGGCCAGATGAATGAGAGGAGAGCAGCTAAAGACTGATCTCTGACCTTGGCACGTAAACAGCCTCCAGATTGGACTTGACAGTTAATAAATGAAGGCCCCGCAATTCTCTGATGCCTTTTTGCCTTAATTAGATTGAGCATTCAAAGGCTATGAGGAAATCTTCCATTTGAAGAGAAAGACCTCACAAGACAGGAAGTCACTTCACTCATTCATTCATTCACACTGTCCATCATTCTGTCAACAGTCACTGGCATTTGTCAAACGCCCTATTACCTGTGCTCAGCACTGTGCTAACTGCTTTTGAGTCGAGTGGCTGCAAGAATTCCAGAAGTCCACGCCGTGCTCTTCTGGAAGACTGCACAGCCAGGCAGTCAAGAGCACAAGCTTCAGTTCAACACATCTGAGCTCAAATCCTGATTCTGCCATGTGACTTTTGGCAAGTTATTTAAACTCTCTGCCTTTAGTTTCCTCTTGGAGTAAATAGTACCAACCTCCACAGGTTGTCATCAAGGCCAAGTGAGACCATCTGTGTAAAGTGGGCAGCACAGAGCCTGGTGCTTGGCAGGCGCCTGGTGGCCATGAACATGACAGTGCCTGCACTTGGCTGAACTGTTGGGCTGAGAAGCCTCCCTTCCTTCCCTCTCTCCCCTCCCCCATCCCTGGCATGCTGCCAGTCACTGGGGAGCTGATGATGACTCACAATCCCTGCCCTCAATGATATTATAAATCTATTGTTGGCTGAGCACTGTGGCGCAACGCTTGTAATCCCAGCACTTTGGGAGGCTAAGGCAGAAGGATCACTTGAGGCCAGAAGTTTGAGACCAGCCCGGGCAACATACCAAGATCCCCTCTCTACAAAAAATTTAAAAATTAGCCAGGCATGGTGGTGTGCACCTGTAGTCCTAGCTACTGGAGAGTTGGGAGGCTGAGGCAGAAGGATCACTTGAGCCCAGGAGTTCAGGGTTACGGCCTGGGTGAAAGAGGGAGACACTTGTCCCTTAAAAAAAAAAAAAAAAAATCTATTGGCCAGGTACGGTGGCTCACGCCTGTAATACCAGGACTTTGGGAGGCTGAGGCAGGTGGATCACTTGAGGCCTGGAGTTCAAGACCAGCCTGGGCAACATGATGAAACCCTATCTCCACTGATAATACAAAACATTAGCCAGGCATGGTGGCACAAGCCTATAATCCCAGCTACTCAGGAGGCTGAGGCAGGAGAATTGCTTGAACCTGGGAGGCAGAGGTTGCAGTGAGCTGAGATCACACCACTGTACTCCAGCATGGACGACAGTGGGAGACTCCCTCTTACACACACACACACACACACACACACACACACACACACACCAAAAAACAGGACGGCTGGGTACAGTGGCTCATGCCTGTAATCCCAGCACTTTGGGAGGCCGAGGCTGGCGGATCACAAGGTCAGAAGTTTGAGACCAGCCAGGCCAATATGGTGAAACCCTGACTCTACTAAAAATACAAAAATTAGCTGGGCATCATGGCACATGCCTATAGTCCCAGCTACTTGGGAGGCTGAGGCAGAAAAATCACTTGAACCTGGGAGGTGGAGGTTGCAGTGAGCCGAAATCCTGCCACTGCACTCCAGCCTGGGCAACAGAGTGAGACTCAGTCTCAAAAAAGAAAAGAAAAAAAAGAAAAGAGAAGAGAAGAGAAATCCCTGAACCTTTTCACACTATATTTGTTCACACACACAGGTTTCCTCAGTGTTACCCGTGTTCATCACATTGATGTGCTGTTCACTTCATGTGTGATGTGAACTTCACCCAGAGCAAGGAGAAAGCAGTATGTACTCTGAAAAGCACCGCCTTCACCCAAACAGCACCTTGTCATGCATCTCAGAGCCCTTGGCCTCTGGGCTATCTCTTCACTCCCCCAGGGGTGCTCTGAAGTCTTAAGCAGTCTGCTTTTCTTTTTTTCTTTTTTCTTTCTCTTTTGTTTTTTTTTTTAACAGAGTCTCACTCTTGTCACCCAGGCTGGAGTGCAGTGGTGCGATTTCAGCTCACTGCCACCTCTGCCTCCCGGTTTCAAGCGATTCTCCTGCCTCAGCCTCCCGAGTAGCTAGGATTACAAGCATGCGCCACAACACCTGACTAATTTTGTATTTTTAGTAGAGACGGGGTTTCTCCATGTTGGTCAGGCTGGTTTCCAACTCCTGACCTCAGGTGATCCACTCGCTTTGGCCTCCCAAAGTGCTGGGATTACAGGTATGAGCCACCACGCCCGGCCTCTCTTTTTTTCTTTCTTTCTTTCTTTCTTTTTTTTTTTTGAGAAGGATTCTCACTCTGTCACCCAGACTGGAGGGCAGTGGTGCAATCTCACCTTACTGCAACCTCCACCTCCCGTTCAAGCGATTCTCTTGCCTCAGCCTTCTGAGTAGCTGAGACTACAGGTGCCCACCACCATGCCCACCTAATTTTTTGTATTTTTAGTAAAGACAGGGTTTCACCATGTTAGCCAGGATGGTCTCACTCTTCTGACCTTGTGATGTGCCCACCTCGGCCTCCCAAAGTACTGGGATTACAGGCATGAGCCACCGTGCCCGGCCAGCAGTCTGCCTTTCACGTGCCTCTTTTTATTTATTGTTTTTTTGGGTTGTTTTTGCTTTTTTTTTTTTTTTGAGACAGAGTCTCACTCTGTCACCCAGGATGCCGGAGTGCAGTGTCACGATCTTGGCTCACTGCAGCCTCTGCCTCCCAGGTTCAAGCAATTCTCCTGCCTCGGCCTCCTGAGTAGCTGGGATTACAGGCACATGCCACCATACCTGGCTAATTTTTGTATTTTTGTTAGATACAGGGTGTCACCATATTGGTCAGGCTGGTTTCGAACTCCTGACCTCAGATGATCTGCCCACCCCAACCTCCCAAAGTGCTGGGATTACAGGCATGAGCCACCATGCCTGGCCTTGTATTTATTGGTTTTAATCCTCAATTAGAAACCTCTTTGGCAATTGTCTAGTTTTTACTAGCTATCCTTAATTTTTTTTTTAAGTGAAATCAAGTTTATTAAGTAAGTAAAGGAATAAAAGAATGTCTACTCTGCCAGGTGCGGTGGCTCACGCCGGTAATCCCAGCACTTTGGGAGGCCGAGGCGGGTGAATCACAAGGTCAGGAGTTCAAGACCCGCCTGGCTAAGATGGTGAACCCTCATCTCTACTAAAAATACAAAAATTAGCCACACGTGGTGGTGGGCGCCTGTAATCCCAGCTACATGGGCGGCTGAGGCAGAGAATTGCTTGAACCCAGGAGGCGGAAGTTGCAGTGAGCCGAGATCGCGCCATTGCACTCCAGCCTGGGCGACAAGAGCAAAACTCTGTCTCAAAAAAAAAAAAAAAAAAAAAAAAAAGGAATGGCTGCTACTCCATAGGCAGAGCGGCCGCTATCCTTAATTCTTAAATAACCCAGGCTCGTACTATTCAGTATATGCTTCCCATCACTTCCTAAAGGGACAGTGAGCATACAGGAGTTCAGAGTCCTTTGAGATCTCCTAGTTCAATCTCCTCAGGTTGCAGATAGAGAAACTGAGTCTCAGAGGTGTGGGGACTTAATCTCTCCTCTTGCCTCCCTCCCTAATCCAATAAACAATCTTCACCCAGATCGTCAACACGAACCCACAAATTTCACCAGTTTTTCTCTGCGGGAGCCTCCCCATTGCTCTCCTGGCCCTTCTTAGCAGAGAGCCTCATATCCTATGTAGAGGAGAGAGGGGAAGTCATCAGACAGGAACGCCCCCACCAAGTTGCCCGTCTGACCTGTGGCTGTCAACATTGGGCAAAGACCACCCCCCAGGCCCTCACTCTGGGCCATCCACCTGCTCCTTCAGGACTCTGCCCTGCACCTCTCACCCCGGCTGACGTCATCACCTTCTCCTCCTCCCTCCCACAAGCATTGCTGTCAACACACACTCATGCTCCCATTCTTCAAAACATTTATCAATTGTATGAAACTTTCTCTTGACCCTGCTAGTCACCCTTCCTTTGTGTAATTAAAATAATTTTTTTTTTTTTTTTGAGACAGAGTCTTACTATGTCGTCCAGGCTGGAGCACAGCAGTGGTGTGATCTCGGCTCACTACACGCTCCGCCTGCCGGGTTCACGACATTCTCCTGCCTCAGCCTTCTGAGTAGCTGGGACTATAGGTGCCCACCACCACACCCAGCTAATTTTTTGTATTTTTAGTAGAGACAGGGTTTAACTGTGTTAGGATGGTTTCAATCTCCTGACCTCGTGATCTGCCCGCCTTGGCCTCCCAAAGTGCTAGGATTACAGGCTTGAGTCACCGCACCTGGCCTCTTTTTTTTTTTGAGACAGATTCTTGCTCTGTTGCCCAGGCTGGAGTGCAGTGGTGCAATTTTGGCTCACCGGAACCTCCACCTCCCAGCTTCAAGCGCTTCTCCTTCCTCAGCCTCCCGAGTAGCTGGGATTACAGGCGCCTACCACCACGCCTGGCTAATTTTTGTATTTTTGGTAGAGATGGGGTTTCACCATGTTGGCCAGGCTGGTGTTGAACTCCTGACTTCAAATAATCTGCCAGCCTTGACCTCCCAAAGTGCTGGGATGACAGGCCTGAGCCACCGCACCCAGCTTTGTGTTTTTTTTTTTTTTGGAGACAGGGTCTCACTCTGTCATCCAGGCTGGAGTGCAATGGCAAGATCTCAGCTCGCTGCAACCTCCGCCTCCTGGGGTCAGGCGACTCTCCTGCCTCAGCCTCCAGAGTAGCTGGGATTACAGGCAGGTGCCCGTCACCACACCCAAATAATTCATTTATTTATTTTTATTTTTAAACTTTTTGAGACGGAGTTTTGCTCTTGTTGCACCACCACACCCGGCTAATTTTTTGTATTTTTAGTAGAGACGGGGTTTCGCTATGTTGGCCAGGCTGGTCTTGAACTCCTGACCTCAGGTGATCCACCTGCCTCGGTCTCCCAAAGTGCTGGCATCACAGGAGTGAGCCACTGCGCCCAGCTGCACCCAACTTTGTAAGGAAAAAATTAAGCTGAAAGAGGAGTTGAAAACATATTAACATATTCTTCACCTAGGTTTTTCCAATTAGCATTTTGCCATCTATGCTTTCTGTGTGTATGGGGAATGTGTTTAATTTGTTGTTATTGTTGGAGCCCCGGAAAGTTTCAGGTATCTACTCTTTCCGCCCTAAGTACTGCAGTGTGTGTCTCCTACAGAGTTTCGCTCTTACCACACACCATTATCACACACAACAAATTCAGAGCTGCTATAGTATGTAATACAGGCCAGGCGTGGTGGCTCACACCTGTAATCCCAGCACTTTAGGAGGCTGAGGCTGGAGGATCACTTGAGCCCAGGCAGTTGAGACTGCAGTGAGCTCCCTGCACTCCATCCTGCATGCCAGAGTGAGAGCTTGTCTCAAAACAACAACAACAACAACAACAATGTATTATCTAATATGGAGTCCACTTTCCAATTTCCCCATTTGCCCCCAAAATATCCTATATAACTGTTTTTTTTTTTTTTTTTTTTTTTAAGTGTAAATTTTTTTCATTTCAGAGATAGGGTCTTGCTTTGTCACCCAGGCTGGAATGCAGTGGTGCAATTGTAGCTCACCCACAGCCTCAACATCCTGGGCTCAAGCCATCCTCCTGCCTTGGCCTCCGAGTAGCTGGGACTATACCTGGCTCATAGCTATTTTTTAATCCAGACCCCAGGCAAGGCTGAGGCCAGGCACTGGTGATTGTGCTGTTTTACTCTTCCTTCCCATCCCAGTTTGACTTCCGGATCCCTCCCTCCACCCAGACGGCTCTGGTCAAGGTCAGGAACCACTTGCATTACCAGATATAAAGGATCCTTCTCGCTGGGTGCAGTGGCTGACTCCTCTAATGCCAGCATTTCGGGAGGGCGGATCACCTGAGGTCAGGAGTTAGAGACCAGCCTGGCCAACATGGCGAAACCCCATCTCTACTAAAAATACAGAAATTAACTGGATGTGGTGGGCACCTGTAATCCCAGCTATTCAGGAGGCTGAGGCAGGAGAATTGCTTGAACCCCGGAGGCGGAGGTTGCAGTGGGCTGAGATGGCACCATTGCACTCCAGCCTGGCCAACAAGAGCGAAACTCTGTCCCACACACACACAAAAAAAAAAAAAAAAAAAAAGGCTCCTTCTCTGTCTTCATTCTCTGTCTTCATTCTCTGTCTTCAGCAGGGACCCGGCAAGAGCAGATTCCTCTGAGTTTCCGGGTCGCGGCACATTCCCATTTCCTCCCCAACCTGGAGATTTGTGGTTTCAAACACCAGTTGTGCACCGATGCCACCAGCATCCAGGGGCGTGCAGCCCTGACCTGTCACCCCCCTCCAGACTGACATGTTCCACTGCCTTCTCCACACTGCCATGTGGGTGTGCCATGGTTACCTCAATGGATCTGAACAGAAGTCCCCATGTCTTCCCTTCTTCCCCAGCTCAGGAGCAGAACAGCACGACCATCACTGCCCTTTATCCTTGATAACAGCCTTTCCTTTTCCCCTCCGGCCCTTCCACCCATGAGTCCTCTTGGACCCACACATCCCCATCCTCACCTCCATCACTGTAGCCTGGCCCCCCATTCGGAGTCCGGAAGTATGGAGGGCCCTCCATGCGGCTCTCAGCTCTTGCCCCACCCCCACAGTACACTTTCCACAGTGCTAATCTCTTTAAAATGTAAATTAGACCTGGTCACTCCCTCCCTTAAAACCCTTTAATAGTTGCTCATTGGAGTGAAAAAAAAATCTCAGCTCCCTCTGGTTTATAAGGCCCAGGCGGTCCAACCCTGCCGCCATCTCCAGTCTCCTCCACCATTCTTGCTGGGAACCCTCCAGGGCCTGCCTTGAGCTGCTTGAATGCAGACATTTTCCTGCCTGGGAGCTTTTATACTTGCTTTCACCCTGGCCTGCCATGCTCTTCACCCTGGAATCTCCTGTGGCTGCCTCCCCTCAGCCTTCCTGGCCTCCCAAATCTCCCAGCGTTCACTGTCCAGATCCTGCTGCCTGGAGCGGGCTGTCCTCTCCATCTGGGGTCCGGGGCTCTGACTGCCTCAGCTCAGGGTACATGCACGCCCTTCTCCATTCACATGGACAAGGGCGGGGGGTAAGGGATCATAATTTGGTCTGGATTCCTTCTCATAATATTCATTATTATTATATACATATTTTCTTCTGATTTTAAAATTAATTAAAACAATTTCCAGGGCCCCTAACAGTGTCATAGGCCTTATGGAGCAGCGGAACCTGCCTGAGGGTAGAGCTGAAGTTCCTCGGAAACCAGATGACCTTACAGCCTCTTCACTGTTCTTTGAGATGAAAGAGAAGAAATGCAGATGAGTGCTTTCTGCTACAAATCTCATCTCTCCAGGTTAAAGTTGCCAAGGAACATGCCATCACTGTAACTGCTAAAAACACAACGTATAATGAAATGCATCTTCTACACATGAATCTGTGAATACAGAATAGCCCACAGAGGTTGACAATTTGATTCTATTCTCTGCAAGGTGTTAGAATTTCACTATGGGGACCACTAGGACTCTGCTGTATTAATGATGTGTATTCTGTTGTTTTTTGTTTGTTTGTTTTTTCAGACAGCGTCTCACTTTGTCGCCCAGGCTGGAGTGCAGTGGGTAGATCTCAGCTCACTGCAACCTCCCAGGTTCAAGCGCTTCTCCAGCCTCAGCATCCCGAATAGCTGAGACTATAGGCGCTCACCACCACACCCAGCTAATTTTTGTGTGTTTTTTTTTTTTGTTTTTGAGAGATAGAGTCTTGCTCTGTCACCCAGGCTGGAGTGCAGTGGTGCGTGATCTCGGTTCACTGCGACCTCCACCTCCCAAGTTCAAGCAATGCTCCTGCCTCAGCTTCCCAAGTAGCTGGGACTACAGGCATGCACCACCACACCCAGATAATTTTTGTGATTTTTTTTGTGTGTGTGTGTTGGAGTCTCTCTCTGTCGCCCAGGCTGGAGTGCAGTGACGCGATCTTGGCTCACTGCAAGCTCTGCCTCCCGGGTTCACGCCATTCTCCTGCCTCAGCCTCCAGAGTAGCTGGAACTACAGGCGCCCGCCACCACGCCCAGCTAATTTTTTGTATTTTTAGTAGAGACGGGGTTTCATCGTGTTAACCAGAATGGTCTCGATCTCCTGACCTCATGATCTGCCCACCTCAGCCTCCCAAAGTTCTGGGATTACAAGCGTGAGCCACCACACCCGGCCAATTTTTGTAATTTTTTAGTACAGATGGGGTTTCACTGTATATTGGCCAGGCTGGTCTCGAACTCCTGACCTCAGATGATCTGCCTGCCTCGGCCTCCCAAAGTGCTGGGATTACAGGTGTGAGCCACTGTGCCTGGCCTATACTATTGTTTGTTTTGTTTCGTTTTCGAGAGGGGTCTTGCTCTGTTGCCAGGCTGGAGTGCAGTGCACAATCTCGGCTCACTGCAACCTTCACCTCCTGCCTCACCCTCCTGAGTAGCCGGGATTACAGACGTGTGCCACAACACCCAGCTAGTATTTTGTATTTTTGGTAGAGACGGGGGTTTCATCATGTTGGCCAGATGGTCTCGAACTCTTGACCTCAAGTGATCTACCCACCTCAGCCTTCCAAAGTGCTCGGATTACAGGCGTGAGCCACCGTGCCTGGCCCTATTCTATTGTTTATACTCAATTTTCAGTTGAGGAAAACAGCATGAGAGAACCTTAGTAACTTGGCCGAGATGGCAGAGAGAACAAATGGTGACTCCAGGGTTTCAGTCCCAGCCCCTGCTCTTAGGGGTTGCTTTGGAGAGATTGGGTTTGAGGTGCCCGGGGCCCTGCTAGGGGAGAGATGTCTAGGAGTTATTTAGATAAACTAGTTCAAGGCTCAAGAGAGATCCTTAGCTCATGACATAGATTTGGGAATTATTCTTGCATTGGTAGCACTTAGAGATTCAAAGTGGATCTGCTCATTCACTCTTGCCATCTTGTGGGACCTAGAATTGTTTCCACACGTCGAAATCACCGTGATGCAGCCTCCTCCCCGTGATAGGCTTGCTCCCCGGCTGGCTCTTTTGCCCTGCTGTTTCCCAGAAATGCGTGGCTTAGAAGGAGCACTTAGGGAACCCTTCTCTGCAGGTTTTGAGGTCCATCTCCAGCCCTGCTGTTTCCTGCTGGATCGGGTAGTAAAACTTGTCTTTCCTCCCTTTGATGCCTGACTCTCTCAGGGACATGGCTTGTGGGTGACATTCTATGCACTTGCCCACCCAGTAAATATTTACTGAGCACCTTCATGTTCCAGACAATCTAGGTATGGAGGATACAACTGTGAGCAAAGTCGACCAGGTCCCTGGACCCCAGGAGCAAGCCCATAGTCTAGAGGCAGGAGGCAGAAGCGAGCAGGAACAAGGATGCTGCTCAGGAGTCATAAGAAATGCAAGGCAGGCCGGGTACAGTGGCTCACGCCTGTAATCCCAGCAGTTTTGGAGGCTGAGGCGGGTGGATCACCTGAGGTCAGGAGTTCAAGACCCGCCTGATCAACATGGTGAAACCCCATCTCTACTAAAAATACAAAAATTAGTCGGGCATGGTGGCAGGTGCCTGTGATCCTGGCTACTTGGGAGACTAAGGCAGGAGAATCTTGAACCTGGGAGGCGGAGGTTGCAGTGAGCTGAGATTGTGCCACTGCACTCCAGCCTGTGCAACAAGAGTGAAACTCTGAATGAAGGGAGGGAGGGAGGGAGGAAGGAAGGAAGGAAGGAAGGAAGGAAGGAAGGAAGGAAGGAAGAAAGGAAGAAGGAAGGGAGGGAGGGAGAGAGGGAGGAAGGAAGGAAGGAAAAAAGGAAAGAAGGGTGGGAAGGAGGGAAGAGAGAAAGGAAGGAAGGAAAGAAGGAAGGAAGAAGGGTGGGAGGGAGGGAAGAGAGAAAGGAAGAAAGGAAGGAAGGAAGGAAAAGAAAGAGGAGAAAGAAAGAGAAAGAGAGAGAAAGAAAGAGACAAGGAAGAAAGACAAACCCTGGGACGGCATGGGGCGGGTTCATGGGAGGTCAGGGAAGGACTGTTAGACGGGCAAGGCCTGAGGGTATAGGATTGGCATGTCTAGAAGGCCTGCTTGAACGTGCCCAGGGGTCGAGGAGAGTGGAGAGGGGCTTAGAAAGGGAGGAGGATCACAAGGGAGGGGAATGTTCCTCCAGCATACTAAAAATGCAAACATTAGCCAGACGTGGTGGCGGGTGCCTGTAATCCCAGCTACTTGGGAGGCTTAGGCAGGAGAATCACTTGAACCCGGGAGGAGGAAGTTGCAGTACACCAAGATTGTCCAGTGATCTCTATCTAAAAAAAAAAAAAAAAAGTCAAGAGAGCTGGGTGCTGTGGCTCACGGCTCACGGCTCATGCCTATAATCCCAGCACTTTGGGAGGCCGAGGCGGGGGATCGCTGGAGCCCAGGACTTTGAGACCAGCCTGAGCAACATAGTGAGACCGCGGTCTCTTGTCTCTTCTAAAAGTTAGACAGGCATGGTGGCACACACCTGTAATTCCAGGTACTTGGGAGGCTCAGGCAGGGAGGATTGCTTGAGCCCAGAAGTTCAAAACTAAAATTGCAGTGACCTATGACTGTGCCACTGAACCTCCAGTCTGGGTAACAGAGCCAGAGTCTGTCTCAAAAAAAAGAAAAGAAAAAGAAAAAGAAAAAAAAAGAAAAGGCAAGCGTAGATAGCTCTTTGCTAAGGAGAGAAAAAGGAGGAAGAAGGAGCAAGAAAGAGGCAGTAGCAGGACTGGCTGGGTTCTTTACAAGACCCAATGTAAAATGAAAATGCCGGCCCCCTCATTAAAAAATAATTATTAATAATTCTGGGCAGGGTGCGGTGACTCACGCCTGTAATCCCAGCACTTTGGGAGGCCAAAGCGGATGGATCATGAGGTCAGGATTTTGAGACCAGCCTGACCAGCATAGTGAAACCCTGTCTCTACTAAAAATACAAAAATTAGCCAGGCATGGTGACGGGCACCTGTAATCCCAGCTACTTGGGAGGCTGAGGCAGGAGAATCACTTGAACCCAGGAGACAGAGGTTGCAGTGAGCCAAGATTCTGCCACTGCACTCCAGCTTGGTCGACAAAACAAGACTCTGTCTCAAAACAAAACAAAACAAAAAAAAATAAAAATACAGAAATTAGCCAGGCGTAGTGGCGGGCACCTGTAGTCTCAGCTATTCGGGAGGCTGAGGCAGGAGAATTTCTTGAACCCGGGAGGCAGAGGTTGCAGTGAGCCCAGATTGCACTACTGCACTCCAGTCTGGGTGACAGAGTGACACTCTGTCTCAAAAAAAAAAAAAAAAGAAAAAGTAAAAAGAAAAGAAAAAATTAATTCAGCCTGCCTGGGCAACAGAGTGAGACTGGAGACTCTGTCTCAAAAACAAACAAACCAGGAAAAAAAAAAAAAAAAAAATCAAGGAACAGAAAGAAGCAAGGAGAAGGAATCTCAAGATCTCAAGATAGCAATGGCAGAGTATGAAATCAAGGCCCTTCTGTAACTGAACAGGCCACAGCCCAAGAAGGCTCCATGGAACCCCTTGAAGATGAGGCATTAGAATCCCAGCACCCCCTGGCCAGGTGCGGTGGCTCACGCCTGTAATCCCAGCACTTTGGGAGGCTGAGGCGGGTGGATCACGAGGTCAGGAGATCGAGACCATCCTGGCTAACACGGTGAAACCCCTTCTCTACTAAAAACATAGAAAATTAGCTGGGCGTGGTAGCTGTAGTCCCAGCTACTTGGGAGGCTGAGGCAGGAGAATGGCATGAACCTGGGAGGCGAAGCTTGCAGTGAGCCGAGATTGCGCCACTGCACTCCAGCCTGGGCAACAGAGCGAGACTCCGTCTCAAAAAAAAAAAAAAAAAAAAAAGAATCCCAGCCCCCCACCTTCACCCCAGGAGGAGCTGAGCCTCACAGGCTCGCCTGGCCCATAGGGTAAAGATGGGGGATTTCAGTTTTCCATTTTGATGAAAATGTTGCGATTTGGACAGTGTTGCAACACAAACACAAATTATGTAGCCAATCGCATGGACTTTTGATAGTTCTTTTACACTTCTCTTAGCTGCGGGGTTTTCTCCTCCTGGGGAGGTTTGGGATGAGGGTGCCTTCTTCTCCAGCCCGCAGCAGGGTTCACATCTGAGCAGGTGTAACATTTTCCTGGACTGGCATCATTGGTTGGAGCCAAGAATGTCTAAACCCGTATATTATGTCAGATATCATTTATATCAAACTACCTCTCCCTAATCTAAGGCTAATTACCTCACGATTAACACTGGTTGTCTGACCTTGGTAAACCCTTTACCCTCCCTGAACTTCGGATTTCCTCATCTGTAAAATGGAGATAATTATACTTATATTCACAGACGCACTGTGAGGATTAAATCTATGAAAAGCTATTTAAAGAGTCTTAAGGTCCAGACAAACGCCAGCTCGCGTTAGTGCAAACCTGCTCAGCAGTTGCTTCGTTGGTGCGATAGGGAATCCTGGAATGGGACGGCTTGACAGAAACCTCCCTTGCTGCCGCCCAATCTCTGGACTCGGTTGTATTCTGAACAATCAACTTCTGATCTAAATTCAGTTTCTCAAGTAGCTTCCCTTCCTGGGGAGATCCCCTCAGCTTGTCAGTTACGTTTCAGATCACCGATCAATAATCTTGCTTTAGGGGCATGATTAGTGGGGTGGGGAAAAAGAAAGAAAAACATAATAATCTTGCTTTGTAATCCGGACCCTTGTGAGTGGGGCTGACCTCATAGCTTTAGCAGTCCGTTGAGGAGCTGAGAAGAATCCAGACCCTGTACACGAGGGCTACTGGAAGCAGGTAATCATTCTTACTCATTTCTTAGTACCTAATGCACTTGGGTAGTACTCATTAAAATGTGCTAGGGCCGGGTGTGGTGGCTCAGGCCTGTAATCCAAGCACTTTGGGAGGCCGAGGCAGGAGGATCACTTGAGGCCAGGGGTTCGAGACCAGCATGGCCAAACCCTGTCTCTACTAAAAATACAAAAAAATTAGCCAAGTGTGGTAGCGCATGCCTGTAATCCCAGCTACTAGGGAGGCTGAGGCATGAGAATTGCTTGAACCCAGGAGGTTGAGGCTGCAGTGAGCCAAGACTGCACCACTGCACTCCAGCCTGGGTGACAGAGCGAGACTCTGTCCAGAAAAAAAAAAAAAAAAAGTGCTGAGGCAGATACATTCATTACGAGAGTGAGCAATGGTACCAAGCTCGAGATTAGTGAAGCAGTGTTCCCCACACTCGGTGGGTGGAGAATCCACCATGAGCCTCAGGCCTTTGCACTGGCCATTCCTTCTGCAGGGAAGATGCTCCATGACAGATGTGACCTTCTCCAGGAGGACTTCCTTGTCCCCACCCCCAGCCTCAGAGTGTGCGTTTTCCCTAGCTTGCTTGGTTCTTCCTGGCACATGCCCACGTGTTAGAGGATTTATGGGTTTATTGTTGGAATATCCCCATCCAAATTTGACAGCTCCAGGAAAGTTGTGACTGATGTGTTCACTCCTGTTTCCAGACCTACTGCTCTGAGCCTTTGGCCCCAAAGGCATCCAACTGGAACTTACGATATTGTTTTGTTTTCGTTGTATTTATCTTTCAAGTACATTTATTTATTTATTTATTTATTTATTTATTTATTTATTTATTTATAAATAGAGATGGGGCCTCACTATGTTGCCCAGGCTTGTCTTAAACTCCTCAAAGGGTTTAAACGATCCTGGGTTCAAGCGATCTTCATACCGTGGCCCCCCAAAGTGTTAGGATTACAGGGGTGAGTCACTGCACATGGCCCAAAAATACTTTCAATTCACGGCAACTAATACTTATTTTACCTTTATAGCAGCGATTTAAAAAAAAAAATCTCTTAAAAATAAATTTAAGGCTGGGCGCAGACTCCATCTCAAAAAATAATAATTAAAACGGAGTTTTGCTCTGTCACCCAGGCTGGAGTGCAGTGGCGCGATCTTGGCTCACTGCAAACTCCACTTCCCAGGTTCACGCCATTCTCCTGCCTCAGCCTCCCGAGTGGCTGGGACTACAGGCGCCCGCCACCACACCCGGCTAATTTTTTGTATTTTTAGTAGAGACTGGGTTTCACTGTGTTAGCCAGGATGTTGTCGATCTCCTGACCTCGTGATCCGCCCACCTTGGCCTCCCAAAGTGCTGGGATTACAGGCGTGAGCCACTGCGCCCGGCCAATTTTTTGTTTTTTGAGACAGAGTCTTGCTCTGTCGCCTTGGCTGGAGTGCAGTGGCGCAATCTCACTGCAACCTCCTCCTCCCAGGTTCAAGCGATTCTCCTGCCTCAGCCTCCTGAGTAGCTGGGACTACAGGCACCCGCCACAATGTCCAGCGAATTTTTGTGTGTGTGTATATATATATATTTTTTAGTAGAGATGGGGTTTCACCACGTTGGCCAGGCTGGTCTTGAACTCCTGGCCTCAGGTGATCCGCCTGCCTTGGCTTCCAAAGTGCTGGGATTACAGGCGTGAGCCACCACGCCTGGCCAAAAATATCCATAATTTAAAAGGATTTAATAATAGTCTACTCGGATATCAATATTTGGGAAGATGAAACAAACCAGCTGAAGTCTAGGAAATCATGCTCTTACAGATGCCTTTTTGGGGATTCTGCCTGCCATTGTGGGAACTGCCTGCCTATACACACACACACACACACACACACACACACACGCTGCAAACCCATTTTACAGAGACATCAAACCTCAGGAGCTTGGTTACAGCTGCCTCCCAGAAGTGCATTAAGGAGCAGAGAGGTGGTCCTTAAAGAGGCTGCAGGAGTGAGGGTGACCACACATCTCCCAGGGTGGGGTCCAGGAGGCACCCTGTGCCCTTTTACTGTTTTTTGTTTAAGCCACCTTGAGCTGTTGATACTTGCAACCTTATATGATTATTTTTTTGAAGTTAAATATAAACTGTGTATCCGGGGTGTCTGTGCAATGGCGGGGGCAGCGGGCAGGGTAGTAAGAAGCTATTCAGGCATTCAGTCCTCACTTACTGGGCACCGACCACAGGCCAGGGCTTTGGTAGTCTGCTAAGTGTTTAGAATACAATGGTACCCCAAGAAACTAATAATTTGTTTATTTATGTATTTGAGAGGGAGTCTCACTCTTGTCACCCAGGCTGGAATACAATGGCTTGATCTCGGCTCTCTGTAATCTCCACCTCCAGGGTTGAAGCGATCCTCCTACCTCAGCCTCCCGCGTAGCTGGGATTACAGGTGCGCACCACTACGCCCAGCTAATTTTTGTATTTTTAGTAGAGACGGGGTTTCACCATGTTGTCCAGGCTGGTCTTGAACTCCTGACCTCATGTGATCTGTCCACCTTGGCCTCCCAAAGTACTGGGATTACAGGGGTGACCCACTGCGCCTGTCCTTTTTTTTTTTTTTTTTTTTTTTTTTTCTGAGGCAGAGTTTTGCTCTCATCACTCAGGCTGGAGTGCAATGGCAGGATCTTAGCTCACTGCAACCTCTGCCTCCTGGGTTCAAGCAATTCTCCTGCCTCAGCTTCCCAAGTAGCTAGGATTACAGGCACTCACCACCACGCCTCGCTACTTTTTGTATTTTCGGTAGAGACTGGTTTCACCATGTTGGCCAGGTTGGTCTCAAACTCTTGACCTCAAGGTATCCACCTGTCTTGGCCTCCAAAGGGATTACAGGCATGAGCCACTACACCCTGCCAGAAACTCATAATTTAATGAGCTTGATTGAATGTCAGCCTTAGTCGCCCCCTAAATATTGAGGGGTTTGAGGGGTAATGAGAAGCAAGGCTGAAGAGAGTGACAGGGGCTTGTCAGTAGCAGGGCACTTCAGGGCCCTCCCCATTCTACTTACCCTGAGGGCTTCTCAAGTGTGTGTGCCACTGCTGATAAATGTTTCTCCCTCCCTCCCTTCTTTCCTTTTTTTTTTTTCCTCCTTTCCTTCTTCTCTTTCTTTTATTTTTTTTGGAGTCTCGCTGTGTCACCCAGGCTGAAGTACAGTGGTGTGATCTCGGCTCACTGAAACATCAGTCTCCCGGGTTTAAGCGATTCTTCCACCTCAGCCTCCCAAGTAGCTGGGATTACAGGCACCCACCATGCCTGGTTAATTTTTTTGTATTTTTGTAGAGGCAGTGTTTCACCATGCTGGCCAGGCTGGTCTTGAACTCCTGACCTCTCAGGTGATCCGCCCACCTTGGCCTTCCAAAATGCTGGGATTACAGGTGTGGGTCACCATACCTGGCTAATTTTCTTTTTCTTTTTTTCCTTTCCTTCATTCTCTCTCCTTCTCCCCTTCCTTCTTTCCTTTTTATCTCTTTCTCTTTTCTTTTCTTTTTTGAGACAGAATCTTGCTCTGTTGCCCAGCAGTGGTGTGATCACAGCTCACTGCAGCCTTGAATTTCTGGGCTCAAGTGATCCTCTCACCTTAGCCACCTGAGTAGCTAGGACTGCAGGCAGGCACCACCATGTCTGGCTAATTTTTAAATTTCTTGTATGAACAGGATGCTGCTATGTTGCCCAGGCTGGTCTTGAACTCCTGGACTCAAGCAATCCTCCCATCTTGGCCTCCGAAAGTACTGGGATTACAGGTGTGAGCCATCCCACCTGGCTATAACATATTAAATTTTAATGGCAAAATCCAAATTCAGAGAATGGAAGTAGAGAATGAATGAACGAAGGCAATGTGAGGCTCATCTGCGGGTGAAGATGCCAAGCTTGCAGCTTCAGTCAAGGCTACGGTGGCTCAGGGTCCCCGGTGGGGTATTAAATCCGACTGTGGCGATTTGTCCTGAAACTTGGTCATGGAGTGTGTTTCACTCCATGACCAGAGCCAATGATCAGAGACAATGTCCAGCCTTGAACCAAGACACATATTTAAATAAAATGAGGCAGCCATGATGCAACATTTCAGTGTTTTCACCTGGGAAATTCACCATCAGCACTTCTTCTACCTCTTAACCAGGGTTTCCAAATCACAACCTGTAGACCAAATTAGGAAGCACACACAAATCTGCAACGCATCATCGCAGCCAGGCTCCGAAAATAGCAGCTGCAGCCACAAAGCAAAGAACAGGCCTTTGTGAACAGACTGAAAGAAACTGCTTGTCCTGAGCCCATCTTTTAAGCCACAGAGAGAACTCCTTACTCCTACTAAAGTATGTCTTTAAGCAAAGATAGGAATCAATTACATCCAAGTAGGATGTCTTAGCACATTAGATTTTCCTTTTCTCACTAAGTTTCCAAGGCCTAATTTTCCAACCAGAGCCCAAGAGAATATGAACTTACATGAAGAGAGGTGGCCGACCCATTGGCCATAGGTTTGACAGCATTAACAGAGGCCAGGCTCCACATGAATCCTGCAAGACCAGGAGACGAATCCCTTTCACAGTGCAAAACCCACTTACAGGGTGATCGCTGCCTTCAGGAACATGGTTTCACGCCAATAGCTCCAGCGCATTTGTCTCAAACTATCTCTGATTTTTCAAACAACATTGAATTTATCGCCTCACCCTAATTAACACTACTTAGGAAGGTAAGTCCGTTTCAGAAACATTTCTCTGTTAGATTCACATTGAAACCACACCACTTCCTGAGCAGCTTCACACCTGGAGCCACCTTACAGCCCAACATAGCACCTTTCTTTCTTTCTTATTTTTTTTTTGAGACGGAGTCTTGCTCTGTCACCCAGGCTGGAGTGTCATCTCTGCTCACTGCAACCTCCGCTTCCTGGATTCAAGCGATTCTCCTACCTCAGCTTCCCCAGTAGCTGGGATTACAGGCGCCTGCCACCATGCCCGGCTAAATTTTTTGTTTTGTTTTTAGTAGAGATGGGTTCCGCCATGTTGACCAGCCTGGTCTCAAACTCTTGACCTCAGATGATCCGCCCACCACGGCCTCCCAAAGTGCTTGGATAACAAGCCTGAGTCACCACACCCGGCCCACCATTCTTGCATTAAGCATATTAAGAGATACCATTCAGAGCCAGACTGATAGTTGAGACAGTATTTATTTTTTAAGTGGCACTGATGTCATATACTTTAATCCCTCCCAACACATGTAACTGTCCTCTGCCCATCAGTGATTCTGAGGATGAAACAAACGTTATGCAAAGTCCCTTACAGAGTCAAAATTTGGCCTGAGAGATAAAAAGTCGAGCTTAGAAGATAGCAGAGAATAAAAGGGAGCAGGGGCAGGAGAAGGCTCATGTTTTTTTTTTTTTTTTTTTTTTTTTTTTTAGGGGGTTCTCCTGTGGCCCCCCAGGGGGGGGGGGGGGGGGGGGCTT